>NW_025048870.1:0-100250 GCF_019279795.1 Protopterus annectens | reverse complement strand
CTCCGGGGTTGGACATCAGCCTCTACTGGCTGTGCACCACCTTCTGGTGGTACCACCACTGAGGTTGGAGCATGTCCCCCCTGGGAGCAGGACCAGACAGGTACATGTCTGCTGTCATGCGGTCCCAGGTGTGTTGTGTTGGGGGCTCACTAAGGGGTTCTGAAGCCAGATACACAAGCTCAAGGGCGGAGTCACATTTACAGGGTAATGCTGCCCCTCCTGGACAGCCCCCAGCACTGCCTCCTTTGCAGCTGTTTAGGTGCAGTGGTGGCTGCCCATGGCTGGCGACCTCCATCCCACTGTTCCCATGGCCTTGTGAATGCCAAACACCCATCCCTGTCCAGTGTGTACCCCCCCACATGTGTCATATACCAACCTTGTATGCTGTCATGTCTGTGATCCTACCCTACCTATCCTCCATGGCCATACCTACACTCCTTCCCCTACATCCGACCCTCACCTATGGAAACATAAGGCCAATCGGCTCCTAGGACAACATCTGCCCTATACGTAGCTGTCCATTTCACACATGTGCCCACTGGACACATGTAACCCTTGTAATATGCATCACAACATACTCCTGTTATCCTCACGCCTGTCCCTCAGGCTCACGATCCTGGTATGCACATCACTCATAAATGGTCAAGGTACACATGATGAGGACAACCCCATTGTACACACAACACTACCGGTCCCTCTATGGTTACCCCATTTACCGTTATCATGATGATGATGTTGCACACAACACCTTGCAAGAGTACTGTTCACACATACTGACTGAACAGGTACTGTTGTGTTTATGTACATTACATGCACAGAGTGATGTATACGGCCAATGTACAACTATTTGTGTGTATGACTGACACCTGTCTGTCTGAGGGAGTCTTGAGATCACATAGTACAACACCACTACATAATACAGGCATCACTGGTGTTTCCCATTTCATTCACTTGTAATGCTTTGTTGCCACATGCTATGTTCCTGATATATCTCTATATATGTATGTACCTATATGCTGGACATAAACACTCACATATACATCTACATGATGGGATACATTCCTATACTGTTGAATGACTCCGCTGTATGATATGTTTGTGGTACTGTCCGTTGTCTGTATATCTGTCATGGTGTATTGGTAATTCACATTAGCTGTGTGTGCAGAGTTGTGGTTCTGAGCCTTGCAGAGGACATTTATTTGGTTGCAGGGCAGAACAAGGCCATTGGATACGGAGGGAGTAAGGCACACTAAAGCAGTTGGAGCGGGTATGCGTGGGTTTGCACGGTGTTAAGCACTGCTGACCTCTGGTTACAGCTTCTTACACTCGGTTAGCCTCTACATTGCTTTACCAGTGCAATACTCGCATACTGGTAGCTAAAAAGGCTTACACCCGCTCGCTCCCGCACTTGCAAATGCACCAACATTGGTGCTTGCATCTGACACTCACACCCCTGGGTGGGAGCGAGGACCACAATATTACCTTGTGATGCCTATTACATCAGACTACAGGACTACAGTATCGGGAATGGCTGCCCATTAGGTGAAGGCATGGCTTTCGACTGTAGGGAATCAGCAGTATGTCCAGTGAAGTAATCATATTTATGTGTTCCCCATACAACCTGCTCCCGTTTGGCTGATACATGGGACTCTTCAATACAGACAAGTAATTGGGTTTTGGGAGCCACATCCATCAGCTGAGTCATACTACCCCATACCTGTTATAGGTTTGCCACCTTTTCAATTGGCCAAGGTGGGACTTTAGGGTTAACACCTGTCCCACTTTGTGAGGGACAGTCCCTCTTTAGGCAGTTGTGTCCTGCGAAAATAATCAAGACATAGCAAATGTCTTGAGATTACTGGACAAAATTATATCCTATGTTTCTTTAATAGTTGCATAAAACAGTTATTTTATATATGAACCCTCTATATGTTATGTGAAGTAGCATATGCAATTCAAATGTTACTAGAATAAGCTGTTATTTGTGCAAATAAGTAAAATTCTGTACTATGCATGGCTGTCGGTATGTTTTGTCCTGGAAAATCTGACATTTCTACAGAACATGTCCCACTTTGGGCATTTGAAAAGGTGGCAACCCTATAGGACCTTTATGTAGAGGCGTCAGATTTTGCAGGGCAAAACATATCCACAGCCAGTACAAAGGAGAGTACTTCACTGTTTTGCCTGAATAAAAGGTTATTCTTGTAGCATTATAGTTGCTTATACTGTTTCTTATAACATTTAGGTGTTTCAGATACAAAATAATTGTTTTATGCAACTACTACAGACAATATAGGAAATCTTTGTCCTAAATCACAGAACATTTGTCATAATTATAATTATTTTGCAGGACACAACTGCCCAAAGGGGAGTGTCCCTCGCAAAGGTGGACAGGTGGTAACCTCAACCCTATTATTCTATCATCTTTCTAAGGTAGTCGGCGGAATATGTGCTTTCTCTCACTAGCAGATCTCTCATATGAATGGGGAAGAATGAGCACTGAATCAGGGACATTGCATAACAACCTCAGGGACACGTTTAGAAGTCTGACGCTATTAACCTGAAACATTGACAGACCCAGAGCATATGTATTCATACACATTGTCTGAGGTACATGCTGTTTATGACTCTTACATGTTGTCATTATTCATTATGTGTATTCTGCCACCTTTCCTCCTAATATCACTAGTTCTAGGAGGGTTTAGCTGGGACAGAGTTAGATTCTGATTCGTAATCACGGATGTCCCTGGTAATCGGAGACAGTTCAATGATACTGTCCCTATGTGTTCCCCCAATGATTTACAGACTATCCAGCGGATGTGCTCTTAAGGTTTGGGAGGTATGGGCGTCTGCTATACCCACATCGGAATATTACTTACATCCACAGGGCGGTCCTAATACGGCTCTGCCAGCCAGCACCTGCATGCCTAGGCCCATAATCACATACCCATAGTTCCCCTACCTGCCATTCCTTTACAGCACTCATCCTTACTGTGGGCGCAGGTGGGGTATAAACACACCCCTACACACTGCCCACTCTCCCCGTGTCGGGACACATGTCATACGTTGTGTCAACCCATGTGTTATCAGGCTTGCACAACCTACTGGTCTGTGTACATCTACAGCCTGGTCGCATCAATCATTACAGGGCCTGGCTCCAATCACTAAATGTTTGGTGTCCCACAAGGGACATCACTGTCCATGTTTCCAGTGTAGACCTTGCAGATCTCTCCCACTGATAGTTTCCTGCCGGTGATCTGTGAAGCAATGGTGTATTTACCTTTATTGCTTGGTTGTATGTCTCACCGACCTAGCTGAGGGGGTGGGGTGTAGACGTTTGTTTATTGGACCTCCCACCAACATATGCCCGGACTGAACATATGTTACCCATAACTGCTGTATCATATCCTAGGTATATACATGGGTATAGTTACTGTAACATATATATATATATATATATATATATATATATATATATATATATATATATATATATTTATATCTATTTACATTAATATATACAGATATATCTGTATATGTATGCATACATGTACATTCATATCTTGCTGTGGATATATATATATATATATATATATATATATATATATATATATATATATATATATATATATATATATATATATATCTACATATGATCTAACAACATATGGGTCTATGGTTGTCTGCATATGTATAGAGTCATATGTGGGTATGTATCTGTATTCTTTCTCTGTATGTATACATTCATACTACGGCGAGGGAGAAGCATATCTCTATCTCGCTATGGGTACATATACACACACACATAGCTCTACTTATATACGTCTACATCTGGTTATTCCATTCCATGCCATATAGATTACACTTTGCTTTAGTGGGTCTCACAGTGGGTGTGGCTGCTCGTTGGACGATGCCTCTGCCCAGTGAAGACATTTGCTTGCATCCCTAGGGCTGTCCATATTTGCCAACATCAGCCAACACCTGCACACCTAGACCCATAAGTAGCTACCCATAATTCCCCCACCCCCGCCTTCTCGACAGCACCCATCCTTACTCTGGGACCTGGTGGGTTCTGGACACACCACTACATGCTGCCCACTCTCCACTTCACGGGACCCATTTCATACAGTTGTCTCAACCCATGGGTAATCTGGGTTACCCACCCTTGTATTCTGAATCTGTATACACCACGGACAAACTGGATGATCTATCGCATTCCTATGGTTTGGCCAATGTTTGGGGTGTCTCGCAAGGGACGTTCTAGTATTTGCTGCATGATTAGAATCCACGGGTTTACTGTGTCCCCCCTGGGTGTATCCTGCCTGTGGTCTGGGGAGCAGTGGACACTTTACATTGCTTGCATGTATAGTTCCCTTGTCCGGCTGTGTGTGTGGGGGGGGGGGTGGAAGGGCATGCTGCGTGTGTCATGTGTCTTGCCTGGGCTCCTCACTTCCATTGCCATAGCCTGTGAACAAATGTCATTTATGTGTACTTTTTCCTATCATAGCTGTATATCTCTATATATCTACACACACACACACACACACACACACACACACACACACATATATATATCTATATATATATATATATATATATATATATATATATATATATATATATATGTAGGTTCATAGGTTCATAGGTTTATACTAGGCTATCTGCCCTAAGGCATTTATAAGCCTAGCCCAAATTTTTGTGGCTTACGCCACCCCTTATATGAAAAAATACTGTGCCCATTAGTTTGTTGTGCTTCTGTCCAGCAGTGACACAAAGATGATTCCAGGGGTAAACCTACAATCTCCCATCCACAGGTCAAGATTTCTCTTGAATAGAGCCAGCGAGGTGCTCTGCCTCACATGGACCGGGATTTTATTCCACAGCATAGAGAGTCTCTGAGTGATAAATCTATCCCTCCAGCACGTCCTATTTATATCCGTGCTAAGGTTTAAGTTGCTTGCTCTAGTGGTTTTGGTGGATTTGGATTTTTTGAGGTGGAGCATGTCCATTAATTCCGGGTTGGGCATGGCCTTGTATGTCAGGCACATGTCACCTCTGAGCAGACGGTATGCGACTGAATAGAGCTGGAGTTTCTTCAATCTGGCAGCATATGACAGATTTTGGAGTCCCTTTATCCTTTTGGTGAGAAACTTTTGGGGTCTCCAATTGCTGCAGATGTCGGGTGAGATACATCCCGAATGGGGCATTGTACTCGATCATTGGTCTGATAAGTGAAGAGTACAGGGGAACAATGACCTCACTAGATCTGGATGTGAATCCCTTCATGATCAGGTGGGCAATGTAGAAGGTCTTTCTAACCACTTTAGCAACATGAGTGTCAAAAGAAAGGCCACTGTCAACCTGGGTCCCCAGGTCCCTGATAACCTCTTCTGTGCTTAGTGGATTGCCATCTATATGGTAGCTTGGGGTTACCTTGTTTTTCCCAAAGGGTATGACTATACATTTTATGGCGTTTAACTTCAGGCCATGGCTCTGGCACCAGCTATCTGTTTCCGTGAGTCCCTTCTGAAGGATATCCGTGTCCGATGCACTTTCCACTATGGCCCAGTTTGCAGTCGCCTGCAAACTTTGTCAGCCAAAGTCCTCCCATGTTGGCCTGTACTTCTGAGAAGTAGATGCCGAACAATAGGGGGCCAAGGACCGAGCCCTGTGGGACACCACTTGTCACCGCTTGAGTCTGACATAGCGCCAGCAACTCTAACCCTGTGGGTTCTGTCCTTAAGCCAGTTTGCAACCCATCTTGTGACATATGGGTTTACATTTAAGCTGGTAAGTTTTTCACAATATCCGAGTGGGTATTGTGTTGAAAGCCTTTGCAAGGTCAAGGTAGGCTGTATGGACTGCCTTCCTCATCAATGGCCTTGGTGACTGTTTCAAGAAGCTCCACCAAGTTCAAAAGGCATGATCTTCCATTGATGAAGCCAAACTGGGTCGGGTCCAATGTCTGCAAGTCCCCCATATCTTTGTTTATGAGCTCCATTATGATCCTCTCCATAGCTTTGCAGACTAGACTATGTACATGTATATATATGTGTGTGTGTGTATATACATATAGATATATATATATATATATATATATATATATATATATATATATATATATATATATATATATATATATGTATATATATATAATATACATATATATATATATATATATATATATATATATATATATATATATACATTATATATATATATATATATATATATATTATATATTTACACATGTATATAAATATATATATATATATATATATATATATATATATATATATATATTTACATGTGTATATAAATATAAATATATATATATATATATATATATATATATATATACATCAGACCTCCCAACTGCAAATCAATTACTCGGTTTTACCGAGTTTTGGGTTCAAATGAAGGGGTGCCATGATTCCCGGTGGCACCCTTCATTTCGATTTTGTTTACATTTTTAATGTTTTTTTAATTTTCATGACTGTGGGGCTGGCGTCATCACGTCGGAGAAATGACATCAGCTCCAGGATTACCAGCCTATCAGAATAGCTCCTTGGAGCGCTTATGCATGCAGAGCTCAAATGCAAGTAGGCGGAACGCCAATTTGTAAATGTGAGCGGATAGATTTTTATGCACTGACGGAGCGAACGGAGAGCAGCAGAAGTTACTGAACGGGCCGGAGCGAACAGATGGATTGGCAGCAGCAGCACTGAACTTTGTGTGGTGGACCGTGGAAAGCAGTACATAGGTAAGTGTGTGTGTGTGAGCTTTATGCAAGGCTGAAAGGAAGGACTGTCTGAGCAGGCCTGGGCTGCTGTTCAGAACTTCAGATGCAGAGTTTTATGCAGTGCTTTAGGTAGAAATGTGTGTTTGTTTGTACAGAGTTTTATGCGAGAAGGGTACTTCTTAGGAAGTGTGTGTGTGTGTGTGTGTGTGTGTGTGTGTGTGTGTGTGTGTGTGTGTGTGTGTGTGTATGTGTGTGTATGTGTGTGTGTGTTAGTGACCCATTCTGTTATTGTGCCTAAAATGTTGTGGGACAGCAGGGATTTATAATAAGGGCTGCCACTGTAACTGGTGATAACTTGAGTAACCCAATTAGATGTACCGCTCACTGTGAAAGATTGTAGAAGACAAGTCAGGTCGTTTATTTGTCCAAATAGGCTGCAAAATGCCGAATTCACTTATGAAATGTCTTCTTTCAGTAGCTGTTGAGAGAGAGAGGCCTAAATTACCAGTAATGAAAGACCTTAAGTAATGTGCAAGTGCATAGTGGGAAGTTGGAATCGGTTTTCTTTCAGAGCTCCCAAGTAATGTGAGAAGTGGAACTCTCTGCTGTAGATATTCCCTGCCCAGGTTTAACGTTGTCAAGTGGGTAACTGGGTGAAGAGCATCTATCGCTGTTTTATGACTTTGCTTCATGGTGCCTTAACATTAAATGTATTCAAAATATATTCTTTATCTGTTGACTGGGACTGCATGTGGCTCAAAGTCATTTGGGTCCAGATGGATGGGCTAGTTAAATAAACAATCAAAACATGTTTGTTTATGTATGAGAAACTTTCCTACAGCTGTAAATACTGCATGATATTATACTTTAACCATTGTGGTGCTAAGTGGCAGTACAGGAATGGTAATGCTGATGCAGCACAAGGTCGATTGCAGTGCATACCTCTCAACTGTACAGATTTTTGCCTCATATTTTTGGTCTATGTCACATAAAATTGTGGTTTTCTGGCAAATCATTGACAAATCCTGGATGGTTGAAGACAAGTCAGAAAATAAAGACAGACATTTGGGTTTCAGACTCCTACTCTTCAGAAAATTCATGCAAAACTTGTTGTTTTGTCAACTTAAGTTTGTAAGTGCAAATTTAAAAAGAGTCCCTATTTTGGGGCCTTTGTACCCCCATTTTTTTTTCACTTTGTCCAGATTTCTTGCTTTAAGACGTTGAGAGGTGTGATTTAGTGACATCAGTACTCAATGATTTGCCAGAAAAAATATAAATTTTATGAGGAACAGGCCAAAAATGTGAGGCAAACATCTGCACATTCTGCAAAAAATTCTGGACAGTTGAAAGTTATGCTTGCATCTTTGAATGTTGTGATAGGTTACAATTGCCTGATAACCTGAACTGGATAAAGTGGATGTCAGAGAAGGAAGGAATTTCCTGCTGTAAGACTTCATGTGTTAAGAACTTAACTAACATTTTGCTGTAAATGTTAACTGTTGTACTTTGATTCCGGCTTCTTACTGTTCACCTCTGCTGGGATTTTGCATGCCTTCTTTTTTTTTTTTGCATACTTGCAATACAACTGCAGTCAATCATACTTTGTAAGCTTACTGAGAACATATATTAGCAGATCTCATTCATACTTTCTACCTGTATTGGTATTTTGTATTCTTAGTAGGCACCTGCACTGGAATTTTGGAAAAATAATACAAACTTGTTCTATATTTACAGTTATACCACGGGTTGTTACTGAAATAAATTACTCTGAGTAAGTTTAATGTGTTGGTTAGCAATCAGTATACAAAACTGTTAAGCTATGGGCTCTAAATGTTGGTATTTTTGTATTATTAAAGATAAGTAAAGCATATGACTAGTAATTATCTTGGCTTAAATTCTTGCTTTCATCCGAGAAAAGTTGTTGTTATATGTGTGTGCGTGTGTGTGTGACTGTTGAAGTAGACTTAAATGATGGAAATGTTCTGAATTGGGCAGTTTTGCCATTACTGGTTCATGCATTTTGTTTCATTGCCTACTGGAAAAATGTTCAAACAATAAATTTAAAATGAGTTCTAACTTACGTCTAACAAGTATGCTGTATTATACAAGGAATATAATTTAATAACGTCAGGAAGGTGTATCAAAGAATGCATGTATATTTCTTGTTTTGTGTGCAAGGGGCCAATGATTTGAAAACAGCCCAAAGGTATCTTTATCCACCACTGGCCAGATGCATTTTCTTTGAATGTGGTGTGGGTTTCAATGCTGTTTTAATGTGAGTTTCAAGGGCAGAGATGTTTTAATGTCAAGCCTATTTTCATTGTGAGACAGTATTGCTTTTACCAGATCATGATGTCTATTAGTGTTTCTGCATTATTGTGCTGCTGTAAAAAATAAAATCCAAATAATCATTGTAGAAGTAAAGCAGTATGCATACATTAGTGTTTTTAGTAAATGGGGCAAAATAGATGAGTAATGGGACATTGGAATGGCTGCAGAGGGACTCTGGTGCCATATTTTGGTTGTCTGTTCTTCATTTTGCGTTTGAAAGTTGTCATCCCACAATTCCACCGGAGTGGGTGGAGTTTCATAATTATGTATGCAAATTAGATGTTAATCAGTGTACAGATTTGTACCTATTTTTCATGGGCCTTGTCCAGATTTTTGATGTTTCCGGGTTGAGAGGTATGATATACATATATATATGTAATAAATATATGTCTATACATATATATATGTATATATATATATATATATATATATATATATATATATATATATATATATATATATACATCTGTGTGTCTGTAAAGCAATACATTCCCCACTCATACACACTTACACATGCGTAATGGTGTTTATATATGCTTCACCAGCATACTAGTGCCTTATTCATTATGACACCGACACTTCACTCCAGTTATCTTGTAATCGGTATTTAGCATGTTATACAGTGGACAGATGTCACAATATGTTCATGTACGGATTACCAATGGTAACTGGAATGTGATACAGTGTGATTCTTCCTGTCCCTCTTCTGCACAGCCTATTATTCCATTTACTGTTGATGTTTTATGTGGTAATTCCTATTATTTATGTCAACAAATGGAATGCATGTGTTACAGAGAATGTACTTCAACATATTGTTGTCTGCATGTGTGTATGCATATATACCTATTATGAACTAGCTGACCTCCCCGGGGGAGTCCATTAGAGCCGAGCCATCCAACCCTGGCACACCTGGATCCATAATGTCATACCCATAGTTCCTCCACCCCACACGTGTTGAATTTACATGCGTAACATCCATTATCCACTTGTTATCGTAGCCATGACACACCTTTACACATTGCCCTTTCCAGAGCATTTGGGGCCCTATACATATTTTGTCCTGCCTCGTGTATTCACAGGCTCTCCCATCATGTAATATTTGCACATATGTGCCTTTCCTGGGGATATGGATTACGGCCATTTGTGCTTTACAATTTTTGGTGGTCCCAGCATGGACTACATTCCATCTGTGTGTAAAGTAGACTTAGCAATTCAACAATGTTACTCCCACTGGTAAAACCCTGCCTGTTGTGTGAGTAGCGGTGCTCTGCTCACTCCTCGGCAGCTTTTTATGACATACGCTGACAGCACTATATAATACCATATTTGCTCTTGATTCACTTCACATCCCTTGTGTATGCTTTATTGTTACGACATTTATTCTTCATATATATCTATATATATATATCTATATATATATATAGTTAATGTATGTAGATATATATCTATACACACATATATATGTGTATATATATATATATATATATATATATATATATATATATATATATATATATATATATTAAATCTGTACATACAAAAATACATTTCCTATGCTCTATGCTGTTCGGCGCTGCTTACACCCACGCAGGCGCACTCGCCTATGCTTAGTGTGTGTTACATATGTTTACTGACGTTTATTTGTGCTTACTTGTGCCTTATTCATTATGACAGTACCTCTTTGATTGGAGGGATCTGGTTAATAGTCCCATGCGATGCACATATTCACTTTTACATGTTTTAATGTTGGCTTTACAGCAGAGCGACATTCATTCCACAAGGAAAATGATATGTGCTATAGTCGAACTTGAACCGTGAATGCCTGTTCGTTAGGCGAATGCACTAACCACTACACTATTGGTGTTCTGCTTCATTTATATGTATACCCTTGGTTCATAGTTACCCGAACACATGCCTCAACACTTCACTTACACAGCAGGCATCCATTTCCCTGTTGGGAAAACCGTACTACTACACATGTGCCATTCCCTACTGCTCTGGACCCGTGCCACATGTTGACTCACTCCGAGTATAGTCAGACCTCCAAAGCCTATAGTCCTGGCACATACGTGTGTTTGATTGTCAGGGTGTTCATGTGGTCATCCAGGTTTAGGCTTGTCCGACTGGGGACTGGGACAGTCCTTTACCTGTTTGAAAGTCAGATTTAGCACGTGGACAAGGTTACTCCCACTGTTAGCATCCTACCTGTGGTTAGAGATGCAGGGATTTTGGCCACCTCTGGCCAGCTTAATATGTCAGCACTAGATAATACATGTGTTCCGCTGTTTTCCTTTGCATTCATTATGAGTTCTTTCTTGTTCACATGTCCGTTCTGTATATATATATATATATATATATATATATATATATATATATATATATATATGTGTGTGTGTGTGTGTGTGTGTGTGTGTGTGTGTGTGTGTGTAGGGTTGCCACCCTTTCAAATGCCCAAAGTAGGACATTATTTATACAAACGTCAGATTTTGCAGGCCGGAACATACCCACAGCCAGTACAAAGGACAGAACCTCACTTTTTGGCCTAAATGGCAGCTTATTCTTTTAGCATTTTAGTTGCTTATTCTGTTTCGTATAACATGTAGGTGTTTCAAATACAGGATAACTGTTTTATGCAACTATTACATAAATATGGGGTATTTTGTCATTAAATCTCGGCCATCTGCCATTGTACATTATTTGTACAGGGCATAACTGCCCAAAGAGGGACTGTCCCTCACAAAGTGGGACAGGTGGTTACCCTATACATATGTGTGTGTATATATATCTGTGTACGTACGCATGCATACACATCTATATGACTTAATTAATTTGATCATACTGTTGAATAACTGTGCTGTCTGCTATGTTTGTGATGACATCAAAGTTAGGTATAACTGCCGTGGCTTAGTGGTAAATCACATTGATTGTGATGTGTAGGGTCCTGGCATTGGGTCTGGCTGACGCAGTTTATTGTGTTGCTGGGCAAAATAAGGGCCGTTGAACAAAGCACGAGTGCAACACATTTCAGCTGCAGTTTTCCGTTTAACCGCCGATTCACGTCACGCAAAAACCTTCTACATTCTTACTGTAATACGTCACCCCAGTTCACATTTCAATGGTATATCATTATACAGCATAAAATTAGCAAGATATGCTCATATATGGATTACACATCATAAATGGTGTGTGCTGCAGTTGAACTGGCAACATCTGCTCGATATTCGGATGCTCTAACCATTACAGTGTTGGTGTTCTCCTTCATTTATATGTATACCCATGGTTCATAGTTACGTGAACACATGCCTCACCACGTCACTAACACAGCAGGCATCCATTTTCCTGTTGGGAAAACCGTACTACTACACATGCACCATTCCCTACTGCTTTAGACATGTATGTTGTCTCCCTTCAAGTAAATTCAGACATCCCAAGCTTATAGTCCTGGGACATACATTCATATCATGGTCAGGGTGTTAAATTAGTCTTCCAATTTTCAGCTCATCCGACTGTTGACTGGGACTGCCCTGTACCTGTGAAGTGTGCTATATCTAATATATATATATATATATATATATATATATATATATATATATATATATATATATATATATATATATATATATAAATATAAATATATGTCTGTACATACACATGCATATGCACCTACATGCTTATTTACATTTCCCATACTGCTGAATCACCGGCACTTACCATCGCACATACACACTTGCTTATGTCTAGGGTTGCCACCTTTTGAAATGGCCAAAGTGGAACATTTTCGGGACACACATCAGATTTTACAGGCCGACACATATCCACGGTCAGTACAAAGGATAGAGCTTTACTTTTTTGCCTAAATGAAAGCTTATTCTTGTAGCAGTTTAGTTGCTTATTCTGTTTCTTGTAACATTTAGGACTTTTACATACAGAAATAACTATTTTATGCAACTGTTACATGAAGTATGGGACATAATTATTTCCTACAATCTCAGGACATTTGCCATTTTAATATTGTTGGTCAGGACACAACTGCCCAAAAAGGGACTGTCCCTCGTAAAGTGGGCAGGTGGTAACCCTACTTACATCTGCTTTAAAGTGCCTTAATCACCCTATATCCGACTGCCACTAGTGTGGCCATCATATAAAATTAGCCCTTGTATGGCTTGGACCTGGGAACAGGAACACCATAGTCACTGGTTTTACCACTAAACCATCCATGATACATTCTCTATGGATGGTAGTTAGGATATATGACTTTAGTACAGCCATTCCACAGTACTGGCAGCAAATGTGACAGTCGGTTGGTGTACATATGTATAGTACATGTTACTATTCATATGTTTCTAAGACGCATATGTATACATTTGCAAGTATACATATTTATGAATTGGACACATACTTGACAACTACTTATATGCATGTATGTGTGCTGTGTAGCTATGCGAATGTGAAAGGTATATATTCCCAATGATACACGTGGGGAGATGTGCATCACGGTCAGGTGTTAAATCCCAGGTTGTAGGTTCTGCAGGTCCGGCTGGAGGCTGAGCAGGGTTGCGGGCAACTACTGCTTATACAACTTGTGTCCAGATGTCTACAGGACTGGACATCATTTCGTGACACCAACTCTAATCTTTAGATCAGATACTTATCCCATGAGGGATATCCAAACATTTTGGGACCGATAACCTCAATTTTTTTGAATTTACGAAAATGAGGTAGGGTTATACATGCAAGGGATAAATAGTTTGCAATCCTGAGACTGCCTAGGGTGAGACTGCCTACTAGATATGAGTAGGGGGCACTATGTGCAGATATGGCTGCGCCAAGCTTGCAGCCCGAGTGTGGGTGGTTTTGATGGATATTCAGGAAGGGGGGGTGCTGTGGAGGGGATGATGGTTATTCAGTTATGTATCCAGGTGTGTTGGGGTTGGATGGCTTAGTTCAGGCCAGACCATTATGTGGGTGTGTGCCGGTAATGTTTCTGTTTGTGTATCGTACATTTTAATGTTCATATGTTTGTGGGATTGTGTTCTACAGTATGGCTTGTCAGCTTGTATTTTGGATGTGAATGTTTGTTCTTTGGTTTTCTTTCTGATTCACCCACTGCTCCCTCGTACACCTCCAGTTCACCTATTGTGCATCCAACCCAGTCTCCCCTTGGCGAATTATTACATTACCCGTCACCCCCCACCCCCATATTCCACACACACCATCCATCCCTTCTCTAGTTGATGGCCCATGGCACAGTCAACAGAACACACTGCGTACACTACATATCATTGGTACCAATATGGTTGTGAGGACTACCCTAGCATTTTTGATCTTCCACATGCTGTACTTCACGCACATAGGTACATGCAAATACTTATCTTTCATGACATGGTAGGTAGACCCTGATAATGCCCGTTCATCTTTGGGCCTTCCTGACAAGTATGACTTGGGCCGCAAATGGGGAGATATTGAGTGAATGCTCTGACCATTTGTAGGGTTGCCACCTTTTCAAATGACCAAAATGGGACATTTTCGGGACACACATCAGATTTTACAGGCCAACACATAACCACGGTCAGTACAAAGCATAGTACACTAGTTTTATGCCTAACTGAAAGCTTATTGTTGTAGCAGTTTAGTTGTTTATTCTGTTTCTTGTAACATTTAGGCATTTTACATATGGAAATAAGTATTGTATGGAACTATTACATAAAATATGGGACATAATTATGTCCTACAATCGCAGGACATTTAACATTTATAATGGTTTTGGTTTGGACACAACTGCCCAGAGGGGGACTGTCCCTCACAATGTGGGACAGGTGGTAACCCTAACCATTGGGCTAGGCTTAGCAAATGGCAGCAATGCGTTATCACGCTGCGTTTCACTTCCACTTGGTATAACTATCAACACTACAATGGAGTACGGGCACAGGGTTTTAAATGTCATTTGTTTGAGGGACGGGGACTCAATATTCAGCTATGTGCCTTTGTGTTTACTTTTTATTTTGGTGTTCGCAAAACTGTCTTGTATGCTTTGCATACATTTCAGTATCCACGGACACTGACAGGAGTGATTATTATTATAGGCAGGCTGTACTAGTCAGCATTTTAGGTTGCGCATATCCAGCCGACATGTTCATGCCTCCGTGCAGTGCTTAGACACGCCCCCTGCACTCACGCACGTTTCCTATGCACGTGGACATTGCGGCAGCGTGCCTTCATTAATATGCATGTGGTGCTGCTGCGCCATCTCTACTCTGCACGGTCGGCACAAGGCTAACGCCATCCTTTGCCGTGCTTCATGAATCCCGGGGTATATCTTTCACATGGCATAATGTCCTTAACTGTTTTTTATTTACACCTAAGCCTTCTGCTCCCTGTAGGTCCTGCCATATTTGTCGTCTAAGGATTACTGGTACTTTTCTGAATGCACCTGTCACTGGTACAATATTAAGTTTGACTTTTACATTATTTTCCTAGCAAGTTTCTTAAGCTTGAATTTATATCAGAAAAGTCATGCAAGATATCTTTGCTATGGCTGTCCACATTATCTAATATGCCCTGCATCTGTGTGGCTGTGCTGTGTGCATGCATTGTTTGTTCTTAAACTGGGAGTTGTGTTACCATTCCCAGCTTCTCATAATCGAAACCATCCAAAATGTCAGAACAATTAGTTTCTTCAAGTGCTGCAGTTTAAAAGAGTCCTGTACATCTCTTTATGCATTCACGGCAGCAGTGTCTGATTCATTGGTTTCAGCAGGTAGCAATTTGCACACAGCCTTCATATTTTCCAATGTGTCAGAATATCTTAAGACAGATATTTACATTCTGCACTTACGTCTAATTTAATTTCAACATTTTGCTTCTCCTCAGCATATCTAACAATCTGATTTGCAACCTTGTCTTATTTGCTTCTAAAGCATTTTTAAGTGTCACAGCATCAACTATTTTCATTTCAGTAATGAACAACAGCTTCTTCTCATACTATTGATCACTAATTTACAAAATCTTTTGAAACATTTCCCTTTGCATCTTCACATTTTGGGAATGTTATTTAGAATAAAACATCTTGTCATGCTTTCAGACATACCTGAGACAGGGTTCATAAGCAGGCCCAGCTGCAAGAGGCAAGGCTGCAACAAAATAAAAAGGACCTGTTAATGTTGTTGCAGATACTAGTGAATCACTGCAATTAGGAAAGACCTTACTATCAACTAATTTGTGTGTCTCTGAATTGCCCAGTGATGACCACAAAGGCTAATGGGCCCTTTTCTGCTGTCCTTGTGGTAATACACACACACACACACACACACACACACACACACACACACACACACACACACACACACACACACACACACACACACACACACACACACGCTTTGCTGAATGTCCCTAATGTTGCCTCTTTTTTTCCCCTAGCCCTCATATATCACAAATAATTACAGTCAATAATCCCAGTTTATTCAGAAAATGCATTGCAATGCAATATCTTTTGCTCTATTACTCTTTAAGTGAATTAAAGTAATGTTTATAAAGACTTTGTGGTGTAGCCTCGTGCCCTGCTGGCTTTGTCCAGAAGTCTTGAGCATAGCATATGTACATCATGGACCATTACAGTCAATCAACAATGCCAGTGTTAGTTTCTTACTGTACCCCTCAATATGCTTCATGCTGCACCCTGAGTTCTATTAGTTTTTTTTTTAAGTGGATTAGGGTAATATAAGTGTCCCTGGTGCCTAGTGCTCTCCTCCCATAATACAACTTTCATCCTATGAGACAAGTTGTTATATTAGCATTTGAAGTGAGATAGGGTTATATGTGTATATGTCTCTGTCTCTAGTGTCTTCCCCTATATTGAAGCATGTGCTCATTAGTCAAGAGGAGTTTATTTATGGTAGCTACACACACACACACACACACACACACACACACACACACACACACACACACACACACACACACACCAAGACACCAAGACTATTTATTTGATAAACTCCATAGCACTTGGCTGAGTTAATTACTGCAGCTGGCAGCAAGGTTTTATACAGACAAGGGGTTCTTAGAATTGTCCAGCTGCATAAGGCATTTCTGGAGTAAGACCACATGGCTAATTACCATTTACTACTTCCCCAGAATACTTAATAAGCATTTGTCAAAGGCCAGAGAGACCGACCACTGTGGTGCTATACCTTTTTGAGGATAGCGTTGATTCACATTACAGCTGTCTAGGAATCAGAAATAGTTGACTATTGTGGAAAAAGGGCATCTGTGGTAACCTTTCTGAATCCTGGCCCTAGTGTATGAGGTCTAATTTTTAATTTCACAAGCTGTTTTCTGTATTCATGGCTTTTTTCCTGTCCAGTTTCACATGACTCAAATATTCATACCTTATACGTTTTCAACATATTCGGAAGTTAGTTTCCATTTTAGCCATTTTATCTCTACAGTTTATCTTACACATATGATTTTCTTTATTTAATCATTTTTTTACTGCACTACCAATTTCACTTACTCTGTACATATACAAAGTTTTAAGGAAAATTGAGTCCGTTTTTATGTTCTTGAATAGCCTGCTCCTTGTTTGACCATTTTTTTAACAAGCACTATTTTGTGTGTTACTAATGAATCTTACAGTTCACCAGATTTACTGTTTGAAACTGTTTTCAGCTTAGTAACATAGATATCCATTGTCTCTGTGGACTTTGCATCCTTATAAAGAAAAGTACTGAATAAACAGCAAGTTCTGTCTAAACTCATAATAACATTATTTCCTGACTTTTTATCTTGTCCTCCTCTGTCTTCAAAAAAGAAAAAAAAAAGAATTAAACCTTTAAGGCTTATTTCCCAGTAGCATTCAATAATATTCAACTCATATTAGCCATACCGTGAACATGGCACAACATTGTCTGCACTTCCTATGAAAACTGAGGAAGGCAAACCTATCTCAGCCCATCCACAGAGCCTTCTACAGGGGGACCATCGAGAGCATTCTCTCAAATAACATCATAGTTTGGTATGATAATTGAAAAGCATCTGACCACAAGGCTCTTCTAAAGGGAGTGAGGACAGTGGAAAAAGTTATTGTTTCCTTGCTCCCAGCCATGGATGATCTGCAAGAGACTTGATGTGTGGGAAGGGATAGGAAGATAGTTGATGAGCCCACTCACCCTGTCCATGGCATGTACTTCTGCCTTTCCTAGGGCAGGTGGCATCGCAGCTTACACTGCAAAACATCTAGACTGAACAGGAGCTTCTTCCCTCTATCCATATGGCTGTTGAACTTGAATGACAGCAAATAATCTGATTAATATGTCACTTGCTGTGAAGTATCATCTATAGTAATTACTCTGGCAAATTGCTTCAAGTAACTGGTACAGTTAGCCAGATTTCTTATGCTATTACTTCCTGAATGTGCAATAGTCAGGAGTGAGTCACCACTCCATACATGTGCAATATGAACATCAGAATATATCATACTACAGGTGATGAAGTGCAATATCTAAGCAATCACAATGTGAAGTCATAGTCATAGTCTTTGCAATGCCTGCTAGTATAATATTGTTCGATGCCTAATAGGATCATAGGTTCATAGGTGTTTACTAGGCTAATGGCCACAAGGGCCTTTTTAAGCCTAGCCATGCATCCCAAATCTCTGACAAGTTCTTATACCCTTGAAAAGTGTAAGCAGGGGCCTTGGAGATGAACCGTTTATGTCCATTAGAGACATAGATGCCAAACCAGGGATGAATTTCCAGTTTCCCATCCAATTGTCGAAGTTGCATTTGTGCTGGTTTAGGGAGGAACTCTGCTTCACATGTATGGTGAGTGTTCCATAGACGGGGTAGTCTCTGGGATACATACCTACCTCTCCAGCATGTCCTATTTATATCACAGGCAAGGTTTAAGTCTTTAAAATGGGTAATTGTTGTGCTGTTTTGTGGATATGCAGGAGGTCTAACAGAGTGGGGTCTGACAATGCCCTGTACGTCAGGCATAGCTCTCCCCTCAAAAGCCTTTAGGAGACAGAATACAGAGATAGGGCCTTGAGGCCCTATCTCTGTATTCTGTCCAATTGTGGAAATGTATTGTGTTGTTAATATTTTAAGTATTACTGTATGTGCATTAGTCTTACTGTCACTCAAACTATGTGTTCATTGTTATGTCTTGCACTGGGACCAAAGCAACATAATTTTGTTCAGCTTGCACTGCTGTGTATATCTGATCGACAATAAAGTTTTCCTTGACTTTTATTTAATACAGCAAACTATACTTTTTAAGGTGTCTCAGCTAATCTACTCATAGTAAGAATTAGACTGAATGCCTGCATTCAAAGTTCCCAGATTTTTCACTTTATTTTCTTCTATCATTTATTTATTTATTATTTATTTTATTTTAATTTACATTTGTTGACCGGGCTAGTCTAACTGGATATATGTCCATTTTCAGTAGAGGCCCGGGGAGATAAGCTCCAAGAGAACAATGATCATGAAGCAATCATATATATGATACATATAGAATCGTGATAATATTTGCTAATTTCAGTTAAGCAGGTTTTCTAATGCAGAACCCATTTGTACTTCCAAACACATAAAACTCTTGAAGATGAGTGTATCTGTTCTAGTCTACAGAATATAGTTCTCCACTTCTGATAACATATAATATATGTGTGTGTGTGTGTGTGTGTGTGTGTGTGTGTGTGTGTGTGTGTGTGTGTGTGTGTGTGTGTATCCACATATATCGATTTACTATGATTTGATTGAACAGTGCTTGACTGAAAATCAAATGTTTGAAAGAATTTGACTGAAAACCCACTTGACTGAAACCCATCTCACTATATCACAAATCATTTAAAACATTCAGCATAAGAAAATATAACATAAAACAATGTTTTTGAAGGGGAAAGCCCCACCACTGCATCCCCCATGCCCACACATCTTCCTTAATTATATATAATAACTCCATGGCCCCACAACCACTTGAGAAAAAAACACACTATACATAGTGAATCAGTGGTTGTGCACCAACACAAGCTGAACACAAGCTGGTGTTTTTTTTTTTCTTTTCTAAAGTGGTTGTGTAACCATGGAGATAGTATATAAAATTAAGGGGGTAGGGTGGGGATGGAAGTCACTCCCCCCTGCAAAATAGCTATTTTATGTTGTATTTTCTCATAGTGAATATTTTTATCGACTTGTGATTCGGTCAACTGGGGTTTTCAGTGAAATGGGTTTTCATTCAATTGCTTTTCAGTCAGATGGGTTTTCAGTCAAATCCTTTCAAACATTTGATTTTCAGTCAAGTACTGTTCAAACAAATGATAGTAAACCTATATATATATATATATATATATATATATATATATATATATATATATATATATATATATATATATATATATATATGTGCGTGTGTGTGTGCTTGTGTGCAAGTGTGTGTGTGTGTGTGTGTGTGTGTGTGTGTGTGTGTGTGTGTGTGTGTGAACCAAAGCGTAAAAAAGTCACACAGACAAACCATTCAGTCATAACTGCAAGAAAGACACGTGCAAGCTAGAGGCTTCACTGTGTAATACCTTAAACCTCCTGCAGTAGATGCCATTCGATATATGTAAATCACCCCTTAAAGACATATCAGTGTGTCACCTACATGGTGTCTGAATGCCCATGACTTTTTAAATTTTAAGTCTGTATGGGTATATTAAGGCCAGCAAAGCCAACCTCCAATAGATGTAGACATGCATGTTTTGGCCATTTTTATAACCTCATCAGTACAGCACAAGTGGATTGGTTGTCTATACTTTACAAACACAGAACTTAAAATCAAGCTTGATGCCCATAAGCATAAGGCACCTTGCAAAACAACCCTAACAATATCAATACCAAATGGTAAAAAAGGTCACACAGACTAACCATCCAATAAAAACTGCAATACAGATTCTGTGCTCCAAAACAAGGGTATGATATGACATATATATATGGTCTATGTTATATAATCGAAGTTTCAAAACTTCAAATTTCATATTTTGGATGACATATGAGCGAAGTTTGAAACATTGAATATATAACAAAAAAATACCTGCACCCCTCCATACCCCCGCTACTTAAATATACCAACTCCGAGATCGCACTTCAGTGCAGAAAATGGCAATTTTCCCATTTTGCACTGTACAGATACATTCTTTGTAACCTTTGAACTTGTGAAAGTTCGATCATATGGTGTCAGCCATATGACATTCGCACTTTCAATCATTCAGTTATTTAATAGGGACTAGGACTCCAGATCTCAAAAGTATTGTGAGTGATGTTAGTGGTAAGGGAATATTTTGCTTTCCATTGGGTAGCATAAGAACCCTATATCTGTTTGGAGGGTTAGTTTTTTTGTCATTATATATATTAATAATGGCTTTGTAAATTATTCCTGACAGCTCCTTGTATAGTAAATGAGAAGGGAATGAAAGTTAACAAGTGATTAAAATAGTTCATTTATTATCTAGCATTATTTGGACCAGTGAATCTCCAAAGACTTTATCAACATTAATGACAGGTAATCTTGCTACTTAGAGTATGTAATGTGAAATAGAGCATGAAATCATAAACTGTATATGTAGTTTAAAAAAATATTCAGTGATCATTACAGCCTAGTAACCATTAGACAGCAATGTTTTATTAATTATTGTGTTTTACTCTGGTTATTAATACACCATCATCTCTTGTAACTGTGATCTAGATTTCTCATTATATGTCTTTTAACTACTCACATTAAACCCATGCTAAACCAAACCCTCATATTTCTCTTGATAGCAAAGTTTTGTGAAGGCGTTGTATATGGGGATTAGGGCTTTTATCTTCACATCACCAAGAGTTCATTATAACTAAATTACCAAATAATAATGAATTATTTAAACAAGAATACATTCCACACATGCTTGTTTAAACCAACAAAAGACAAGCAAAGCTTCCCAGTGTTGTTAATCAGATAATAGTATTCAATGCAATCCCAGTCTTTAACAGCCATGCTACAAAACTCATATAAAATACATATATACAGGTAAAGAGAACAAGAAGTAACCATAACTGAATGATATAATTAATGCAGGCTGTTATATAAAAACACTCAGTGGTTCTACATATCAGTTATAACAATATGAGAGATCCTCTCACACACAGTAAAAATAAAGTAAAAACAGGAAAATAAACATATTTAGAGGAAGCGGTGATTAAGTCAATGCTTGATAAGACTCAAGGTAGTCAGCTTAGAGGTATGACTGCTGTTTTAGTTCTAAAATCTTAGCATGTTGTTAGAATCCTTACCACCTCAGGTCTGGAGCTGCATGGTCAATGACACAGAACAAAAGCTAACACAAGCCTGGCCAAGAATTCAATATGCTTCTACAATGCATTGTTCTTATTATGTGTTTTCATGGTTTTACCTTTACATAGGTGAAACTCACTCGTGTGATTGCTCATATAAGCAAATCATAACCATGAAAAACAAAACCGCGGCAGTTTCTGATGTTCGAAAATCAGCAAATTAAAAAGCAGATTCGCTGATTTTCAAACACAAATGTCGAATAAGAAATGTAATGAAGTGTAATGACAGGTAATCTTACTACCTGTCCCCCACACCCCCCTACTTTAATATACTAACTCCGAGATCGCACTACAATGGGGAAAGAGTCCATTTTCTGATCCCCACTATAGTGCAATCCACCCCAAAATGTCGAATCTGCAATGAGCGAATGTCACTGTGCATTCGCACATTGCACATTTGAAGCATTTTGCGTTTGACATTTACAAATTTTGCAAACGTCCTTTTAAACATCTGCTGTTCACCCGTGTGCAAAACGCACACATGAAGGTAAACTGTTTTTATGGCATATGAGTGTTCATGTACCCTCTGCAACATCCTTTGAGTTATTTTACCAGTATAGAAACTGATTCAGGTTGTTCACCTTAACATACAGATGATAGCTACAGATCTACAAGTGTAATTGTGCAATAGATCCAAACATTTTGTAGATGTGACAAAAATTAAAAATGGATGAACAGAATGTTGAGGTTGTTCCCTCTTTCATTAACAAAATATGGTGCAGAACCCAGTTCCTCAGACAGGTTGTCATTCCCCAGCCAAATTTTCTGTTTGTTATAGATTATCTTTCTGATATTGTAGGCATCACCAGAAATGGTTAAAACAAAACCATTTATAAAAATTCTGATGTCTTGTATTGGTGTCATTAATAACAGTGTCAAAGTGACAGTTTGCTAAAAATTAGAATTATAGTTAATAAGTCTGTCTCTTCTAAATTCTACTGCTATAGTTTTGACTACATTTTATCACCTCTATTAACTAACAAATTTAACAAAAAGACTAACTTCATCCAAAAAGAGCTCTGCCATGCACCTGCCCCTCAAGATAAACTGTAACAAACTGGATAGTGTCCAAACTACAAAGTTCCTGGGGTACATATATCAGAGGATCTTTCCTGGAGTACAAACACAGGCCAGCTAATTAAAAAAGCCCACCAGCAACTACACTTCCTAAGACGGTTTAGAAAAGCTAAGCTCTCTATGAAGGCTCTAAATACCTTCTACAGAGGAGCCATCGAGAGCATTATCAGCAGCATCTGCACTGTATGGTTCGGTAACAGCACAATGGCTGAGAGGGAGAAGCTACAAAGAATAATAATAGCAGAAAAGATTGTGGGCACTAGTCTTCCTACCTTACAGGAACTCTTTGAACTGAGATGTAAAATGAAGTCCTGCAAAATTCTGAGTGACATTTCTCATCCAGTGTATGGTTGGTTCACTAAACTTACTTCTAGTAGAAGGTTACGGAGTATCCACTGCAGGACCTCTAGATTCATGAACAGCTTTTATCCAACTGCAATACGACTCATTAATGCAGATGCAAATCTGGATGTATCAAAACTATACTAGATTGTTACTCTCTCACTCTTTTCCTTTTATTTCAAACAGTAATTCTGTTTATTTATTGCATACTAAAATTAATATATTCTCATTCAAGTGCAAGTTCAGTCACTTCCTTATGTGCAATATCACCCAATCTCACTTCTGTGTATAGTGTACTTTTCTTTTCATGTGTTAATCATCTAGTAGTCAGTGTTGTCCAGTGTATATAATAGTTGTTCAAGCATGTGTGCTAGCTACCTATATATTTACTTTTGTACTATAGTTACTATTTATTCTTTAATACATATCATGCCTGTCTTTTGTGTTTGTTTTCTTCTGTAAAAGAGGACACTCAAAATTTCATTTAGGTAGCACTTGTATTTCTTAAATGACAATAAAGTTTCTTTGAATCCTTGAATCTTTGAAAACATTCTAACTGCTCTTAACAGTGTACTTTTTCATCAATTTTGGATGGCAGATAACTATTGTTATCTGTTATATGTTATTGGTAACTATTGGTAAATTTTGACTTTGTATATATCATAGATTATAAAACAATATGTTCTTTCTTAAAAGACAATTACACTGTTAAAAACATATTTTGTCAAATGGCAAATTGTAGGAAAACCTCAAAAAGTTTGTACTTTTTTCAAAGATTCAGTCACGAGAAAGAATACCATTTTGTATATAACCATTCCATGGGGAAAAATATATACCACTTGTAAAATAGAATATTTTTAAAATCAGTAGATTACTTAAGAAGAATATCGATTTTCCATGGCTAGACCCAAAGCACAGGTCACAGAGGACACCATTAAATCACCCTTAATTTGTCTGAAGTAGTTGATATTGAGCATATAAAAGTCACTTTACAGTGTTAAATAATGTCTAACAGAACCGATACCCTTTTTTCTGAGGAATGACCACATAAAAAGATAGAATGTACACTGTAGCAAATACAGTCATGTTACCCCTGTATTTAAAATTATTCAAAAGTCCAAGGAAATTCTGTAATCAGCATAACTAACTTGTCTTCCAAATATAATATGGTTGGCTCAGTTTTGGGGAAGATGGCAGTTGTAATTAGCTGAAAAGGAGAACTGAATGGTATTTTGCAGGAAATCTATACACTGGAAGGTGGACTTTCTTATATATTTAAAAATACTTTATCACCTATTGCTACAGTACTTTTTGAAGGTGGGGTGGGTCATGGGTTGTCTTTTGTCTTTATGAAAGATTTAGGAAGGAATTAGGTAGAGGTAGTGCCATTTGGAATCCAATCTCTCAATATTTTTCTTTCTTTCTTTTCTTTTCTACTGATACTTTGGCATGTCTATCTGTGTTTAAAAAATTAAATGATATTGTTTCTTAAACTCCATACACTTGATATAAGAATAGGTTTGTTCATAACCTTGACATTTCTGTTCTTATTAAAATATTCACCTCATTATGCTTAATTAGGATGGGCAAATCTACCAGTTCCTTGTGCAAGTCACCACTGTCAGATATTCCATTAAGGAACTTGTTAGTTCAAAATCCCTTCAGTACCTCTTAGATCAAACATAGTCTTCTAGAAACAAATTGTCATAAACCAATGATTTGTACTTGTTACTTTTTTATCATTTCTTTATCATCTTCACAAATCCTCTTTAAAGTCATGCCTAACATTCAGGTTGCCTTGACATATGGCATTATTAAGTGAGAAGAAAGGCGTGATTAGTTTGACAAGCAGTTGCCTGTCTTTTTCATTTGCAGGTGGTAAGTTCAGAAAGGTTAAAACACTAGCATTGAAATTTACAGATGTATTCTCTCTACCAACAAATCCTGTAAACCTAACTCAGTGGTTGATTGTGCCAGGTCTCGTAAGCTGACTGTCTTTGAACATTGAGGTTTCTGTAGGTTCATTAAAGTGCTGTTGATGTTTCTTAAAATATTACAAAATTCATCTTGAATGGAATGTAATATAGGTGCAGTTAGATCTGACAAGCTTCCCATTTCCATATCACTCAAACACTAAATAAAAAAGAAGATATAAGGGTAGTATTGAAGTGACTAATGACTAAAATAAATAAATAAATAAAAATAAAAGGACACCAACATGAAAACAAAAGTAGGGAAATACTTTAGTAAAGTGACTTAATGCTTTCATCTTCACATTAATGTGATTTCATGAGAACTAGATTACTAAGCAATCATGATTTGTTTAAATAGTTAAACAACCCATGCATGCTTGGTTAAATCAGTGAATCACAATTACAGCTGCCAAATGCTTTAATTACATATACAAAGACAAACAGGATAAAATGCAGAAGCATGCATAACTGAATGAGATGAAAAACAAATTTTGTTATGGAAAAAAAACATGCTTCAACAGCATCAATGTGAGGGATTCTCACATACAATATAAATAAACTGTGACAAGAAAATAAATGTGCTACAGGGAAGGCAATACTAAAGATTATACAATGGAAACTCGGCAAAGCCGAGAAACACGCACGCTGATTCTCTAGTCCAACCAGAGTGCGCATTGTAAATCGAACATATCCAAAAGAAGAAGTCCAGACGCTAACGTATCATGTTGTGGGGACTTCTAATGAAGACAAGTGCCAAGAAATGTTTAATAACTGCCCGGATGCAGAGAATGGCATTGCTTGAATAAGGCCTGCCCTTCTAGATGCCGTACACTGCAGCATCCTTTGTCCATGCCATGATTAAATGGTTTTAGAATTAACTGGGTTCCAAAATGTGACATGAGCGTGCTGGCACTGACATAGGTTCATAGGTAGGCACTAGGCTATCTGCCCAAAGGCATTTATAAGCCTAGCCGGAATGTATTGGCTTTCGCCTCCCCCTTAGATTTGTTCCCTGTGCCTCTGTCCAGCAGAGCTACTGAAGTGATCCGCGGGGTAAAATTCCTGTTTCCCATCCACTCGTCAAGATTTCTCTTGAAGAGTGTTAGTGAGGAGCTCTGCCTAATGTAGATTGGAATCTTGTTCCAGAGCATGGGAAGTCTCTGGGACAGGAATCAATCCCTCCACCACATCCTATTTATTGTTGTGGTGAGGTTTAGATCCCTAGAGCGTGTGGCTCAAGAGGATGTGGTTTTCTTTAGGTGGAGCATGTCCATCAATTCTGGGTTGGACATGACCTTTATGTCAGGCACAGATTACTCTGAGTAGGCGGTATGCAACCGAGTACAGCTGGAGTTTCTTCAGTCGAGCTGCATAGGGCATCTGTTTGAGGCCAGTGATCTTTTTGGTGAGGTACTTCTGTGGTCTTTCCAGCTGTTGCAGGTGTCTTGTAAGGTACATCCCAAATGGGGCGGTGTACTCTATGATGGGTCTGATGAGTGATGCATAGAAGGGCACAATGACCTCTTTTGATATGGATGCAAACCCTTTTGTGATTAAGTGGGCTACACAGATGAATTTTCTAACCACTTTGGCAATGTGATTATCAAAGGAGAAATTATTATCTACTTGGGTCCCCAGATCCCTTATTTCGTCTTCCATATTTAGGGGGCTGCTACCTATGTGGTAATTTGTGGGTACTTTGTTTTTTTTTCCAAAGGGGATGACTATGCACTTTTTGGCATTTAGCTTGAGGCCATGGTTTTGACACCAGGTATCTGTCTCAGTGAGACCCTTTTGGAGGATGTCTGTGTCAGCCGGAGAGTCAGTTATAGCCCCTAGTTTGCAGTCGTCTGCGAACTTGGTCAGCCATGGTCCTCCTGTGCTTGCCTGTACCTCTGAGAAGTATATGCCAAACAGGAGGGGTCCTAGGACTGAGTCCTGGGGAAAACCACTTGTAACAGGTTTAGAGTCAGAAATAGCTCCCGCAGCTATTACCATATGGGTTCTGAACATGAGCCAGTTGGCAACCCATCTCGTGATGTAGGGGTTCATGTTCAGGCTGGTGAGCTTGTCTAGAATACCAGAATGGGGAATGGTGTTGAAGGCCTTTGTGAGGTCTAGGTAGGCTGTGTGGGCCACCTTTCCCTCGTCTATAGCCTTGGTAACTGTCTCAAAAAAGTCCACCAGGTTTAGGAGGCATGATCTGCCCTTAGCAAAGCCGAACTGGGTAGGGTCCAGTGTTTGGAGGTTCCCAATGTCTCTGTTAATGAGATCCATGATGATGTGCTCCATAGCCTTGCAGACCAAGCTAGTCAGGCTTATAGGGTGATAGTTCCCAGGGTCTGTTGTGGCTCCACCTTTGTGCAGCAGAATAACCATTGCTGTGCACCACTCTATGGGCACGTAGCCTGTGGAAAGGCTGAGTTTCAGTGTGTTTAGGTGAAGGGTTAGTTCATCTTTGAGCTCATGTAGGACACAGCCTGAGACACCATCCGGTCCCATTGATGCTGTGTTTTTGGCTTTGGAGAGGGCTGTTTTAACCTGAGTGCCTGTGATTTCAGGGGCACTACATTCTTCTGGTATGGTTATGAGCCCTTTTGGGTTAGAGGGGGGTGAAGTTTGCACTGAACCTGTCTGCCAGGATGTTGGCAATATTGGTCGGTTCAGTGTATTTTGTGCCATTCTGCACTAACTCTGAGCAGATCTGGGAATTGCCACTTAGATTCTTGACTTAGCTAAAGAATGCCTTGTGGTTATCTTTGGAGTTCTTGGCAATTTTTCTTTCGAAGCTAGCCTTGGCTGATTTTATGAGGGATTGTAGTTTCTTGCTGTTACTGATCAGGGATTTCTTCCCCTCTTGGGATTTTACTCTTTTCTGTACTAGTTTCCTCCTTCTATTGTATAGCTTGTTTATGGCAGGGGTCCACCAGACTGGTTTCCTTTTCTTGGAAGAGTGAGTCTTGGTTTTGCTTGGGATAGCACAATCCATGCATTCTTGTAGGTGCCCATAGAGTGCATTAGTAAAGGATTTTGCAGCTTGGGCAGCGTTATCCTTTAGCATGGGGGATATGAAACTTTCCACCTCGATCTTAAGTAACGTGAAGTTTGCTTTTGATGAGTTTTTCATGGTGGTTTCTTTGACCGGGGTTGGGGGCGGAATGTGGATATCCAGACTGATTATCTTATGGTTAGATCTAACCAGCTAAAGGTTGACCTCCGGTGTGGAACACCAGTCGCCCATGTTGGTGATGACAAGGTCCAATATGTTTGTCACCACTGGTGGGGGTGTTGACAAGTTGATCCAGGGCGTTTGAGTTTATAAATTCTAGGAAATATTAGGCAAGGGAGTTAGTACTTGAGTAGTTCTCCCATTTAATGTTTGGGTAATTGAAATCACCCAATATCAGGATGTTTGGTAGGACATTTATGTTTTCCAGTGTTTCCAGAAATGCGGAATAGGAGTCCTGGGACATGTTGGGTGATCTGTAGCAAGCTACAATTTGAATTGCAATTCTGCCCATTGTTAGTTGCACGTGGATGATCTCTGAATCATAGTGCTGTGCCACTAACCTGGAGGTGTGGGTATCCTTAATGAATATGGATATGCCCCTGCCTTTTGCATTTCAGTCTGGGTTTTGTGGCCAAAATGTATGGTATGAGTTGTAGCCTGGTAGTGCTGGGGTGCTCTCTGGAGGCTTAAACCAGGTTTCTGTTACTGCACATATATTGATTTTTTCCATACTGAGGAGTGCCTCGAGTGCATGCATTTTGAGGTTTAAACTTCTGGCATTGAGTAGCATTTCCCTCAGTTTTTTTTACTTGTGCTATTTATGGCAGTGGATTTGTCATTTGAACCTTGCCTAAAAAAAGCACTATGGGGGTGGCAAGAGCCTTGGCCAGTATTCAAAAGCTAAGGGTGACAGGTGCAAGCCATCTCTAGCATTCTGCTTTAACAGCATATTAAAACTTCAAACGAGACCACATCTCTCTCTCTCTTCTGAGTCAGGCAGAATTTTTTTTCCTGCCCTCCCACTCAGTTACAGTTGTCTTGTTAAATACCAATGTCTTTCTAGTTGCCTGCCTCTTATGTTAATCTGACCATATATCTCATTTCCTCTCTACTTTCACTGGCTTGTGTGAGTAAACACAAAAATCATCATTTTTGAAATCCCTCCCCTTCAACTATTTAAATGTATTGGCCATCCTACTGTATTCCATAGTACCAGAATACAGAAGTGACCACCCCTTTCAATCCATCTTGCTGTTTTAAAAATAGTAACACTCCACTAAACCTTAACTTTTTAAACAGGTAAAACTTAAGTTACCTACTTTCACATCTAACTTTTCTAGTGCACACTGCAGTGTGCATTTTTTTTCATCTTACCTTTAAGCATCCTTGTGACTAGCACTTTCTCTAATACCTGCTGGAAAGCACTAGGAAGCCTTAAACTGATACAATCACTCAACTCTCCTTGTTAATAAGGAGAAATTAATAGTAGGCACTAAACAGCCTATAATTGCAAAGTACCTTGCTAAGGTAAGGGAAAACAGCTCCTGTACTTTGCAAAAAAAAAAAAAAAGCACCAAACCAGGCATGTCCAAGGGTCAGCTTCCGGTGATTTCTCCTGTCCACCTGCTGAATCTGGGCATACTGGGGCAATGCAGCAATTGCCTCATGTACACAGACAACCCTCTCCTCCTACCACTCAACACTACAACTTGTGAGAGATGCACTTACATAGCCAAAATGGAAGCAAAGCTCTCTCCACCCAAGATTGTGCTAGACAGTCAAGAGGAGAAGGTTAACACCCATACTACACCTCAAGCAACACATAGCCCTTGTAAACCCACAGCACCATCACCCACATATAGCAACACTAAATCCACATATGCAGAGGCCCTTAACTGTAACCTGCCCAAGCAACAAGGACCTCTGAAGCTGAAATGCAAACAAACACCAATCACAACCAAAGTGTCACATAGTTCACAACACCAGTGTGCCACCCAGCAACAGCCCCTAAGGCAAGACAATGTACCTAACACTTTAGTCATAGGTGACTCTATAGTCTGGCACATGGATGTCCCTCTCACCAGGTTGAACAAGGAGAAAATTACAGTCAGCTGCCTGTCGGGTGCCAGGATCCATCACATAATGCATGCACTCAAGTCACTCCACAACAAGTGCAAATATGACTCTGTCATTGTCCATGTTGGAGTGAATGACTTGAGACGTACCTCCCTGGACTACATGAAAAGAGACATGGAAGAGCTCTTGGATCATGTGGCCCAGGCAGGTATGACCCTAGCCCTGAGTAGCATCCTGCCTTTGCCTAGAATGATACCACAATATAAGGACAAAATGATTGACTTCAACAATTGGCTAAGCTTCTGGTGTCATTCAAAGGGGATCCAGTATCTGTCTGCCTGGGATGACATGATTGACAGACCACGATGCTTTGCCAGAGATGGTCTGCATCTGTCGCCTCTGGGATTCAGGTTACTGGCTAAGGCTCTTGCCACCCCTATAGTGCATTTTAAGGCAAAGTTTAAAGGACAAAACCACCACCGTAACTAGTACAAGCATGCAAAATCTGAAGGTAATGCTACTCAGTGCTAGAAGTCTAAACCTCAAAATGCACTCTCTCGAGGCACTCCTAAAAATGGAGAACATCGATATCTGTGCAGTAACTGAGACCTGGTTCAAGGCTCCAGAGAGCACCACTGCAATACCAGGCTACAACTCTTACCACACTGTTCGGCCACCAAACCAGGACTGAAACACTAAAGGTGGAGGAGTGTCAATATTCACCAGGGATATTCACACCACCAAGCTAGTTGCCCAACACAATGCATCTGAAATTCTCCAGGTGCAAATAACACTAGGTAAGACTACAATCCAAATTGTAGCTTGCTACAGATCCCCCACCATACCCCAAGATTCTCACTACACCTTTCTAAACATACTGGAAAATATTAAGATAGCACCAAACACCCTAATACTGGGTGATTTTAACTACCCTGCCATTAAATGGGAAAACTACTCATGCACCAGCACCTTTGCCCAACGGTTCTTGGAATTCATAAATTCCAACGCCCTGGATCAACTAATCCATAGTCCCACCAGGGGGTCCAATATCCTAGACCTGGTCATTACCAACATGGGAAATCGATGTTCCACACCTATGGTCACCCCCTCATTAGTCAGGTCTGACCATAAGCTAATCACCCTTAACATCCACATCCCACCCCACCCCCAGTAAGGAAACCTCCATATAAAACTTCTCCAAAGCCAACTTCATGCTACTCAAGTCAGAAGTGACAAACTTCATGACATCCATGCAGACGGAAACTGAAAGTTCAACTGCTGAATCCTACACTAAGGCACTGTATGAGCACATCCACTCATGCATGAATCGTGCCATCCCAAATAGACCCAAGATGCTCTCATCCAAAAAAAAGAAGCCAATCTGGTAGTCCTCTGCTATAAACAAACTTTGCAACAAAAGGAAGAAACTGTTGCAGAAAAGAGGAAAATCCCAGGATGCAAAAAACTCCCTTACCAGCCTCAGTAAGAAACTGAGATCCCTCATAAAATCCTCCAAAGCTAGTTACGCAAATAAAATTGCCAAAGATCCCAAAGACAACCACAAAGCATTCTATAACTATGTCAAGAATCTAAATGGCAATGCTCAGATCTGCTCTGAGCTAAAAAGATCGATTCAGTGCCAACTTCACATCACTCTCACCCCCTAAATGGCCCATCTCAATACCGGAAGGTTGCCAAATTCCGGTAATAACGGCCACACAGGTAAAAAACGCACTTTCCAAAGCTAAGAATACAGCATCCATGGAACCAGATGACATCCCAGGCTGTGTACTACATGAACTACAATATGAACTGGCACCTCACCTAATTGTCATGTTTAATCATAGCCTCACCTCAGGTTTCATGCCCACCGAGTGGTGCAGAGCTACAGTTATCCCACTCCACAAGGGGGGATCCACCTTGGATCCCAGAAACTACCGTCCCATCAGTTTGACAAGCCTTATCTGCAAGGCCATCGAGCGTATTATCATGGAACTTATAAACAAAGACATTGGCAACCCCACTGGACCCCACCCAGTTTGGGTTCGTGAAGGGCCGATCTTGTCTCCTGAACCTGATTGACTTCTTCAAATCAGTGTCCAGAGCCATGGACAAGGGTAAGGTGGTCCACACAGCCTATCTAGACCTTGCCAAGGCCTTTGACACCATCTCCCACTCTGGAATTAGAGATAAACTTACTAAGCTGGCATTAATCCGTATGTCACCCAATGGGTTGCTAACTGGCTTACTGATAGAACCCACACTGTAAAAGTAGCTGACTCCAAATCCAGCTCCAGACAAGTGACAAGTGGAGTACCTCAGGGTTCAGTCCTGGGACCGCTCTTGTTTGGCATCTACTTCTCTGAAGTACAGGCCAATACTAAGGGACTCTGGCTAACAAAGTTCGCAGATGACTGCAAACTGAGTGCCATTATTGAATCCCCAAATGATGTGGATACTCTACAAAAGGGCCTTACAGAAACAGATGCTTGGTGCCAGAGGCATGGGCTCAAGCTCAATGCCAAGAAATGTATAGATCTGAAGTAGTTACTTCATTTGCTCTGCAACCTGTGGGTATCAGATCCGACCTCGGATCCGAGCCGGCAGCTTTCCAAGCTACAAAATCCGAGCTCCTAACTCCTCCCCCTACCCATAATCTCCTGCTATGTGCTGTATTACCTCAGATCGTTTTTTGCCGCACCTGAAGCAGCTACCTTTGAAGAGCTCCTTGGCTATTGGTGCGATCGAAGCTTTTTTGTGATTTTTGGGATAACATTTCTTATTTTATTTTTATTGTTGAGAGAGTGTGTAGTTCCCTGGTGTAGTTAGAATATAGTTTTTTGTTTATCTCTAACTAGTTAATTGTAGTTTCCCGTGTATCACCCTCCCCCACTTAGTGTTTGGGTATGTTTTGTGTGAGTGGTGTCATGGCGGAAGGGCCTAAAGCAGTTTTCTCAAAGTGTACTGAGTGTGGCCATAAGCTTTCACCGGCGAATGGCCACACTCAGTGTGTTTTATGCTTGGGGGCGGCCCACTTATCATCGGCCTGCACAATCTGTGCGGCCTTTAACCCTCGAGCTCTCAGGGACAGGAAGAACAAGCTGATCCTGGCGGGCTTGTTGCCTCAGGAATCGGCTTCTTCTTCCTCTCCCTCTCAGGCGCAGGCTGTCTCGGCAGCCCCCGTGCCTTCTGTGCCCCCGACTCAACCTGGGACTCAACCTCCCTCTTTGGTTTTGAGTTCAGGGGACTCTGGTACCTCTTCTTCTAAGGAAAAGAGGCACAAGGACAAGGGACATGGGTCTCACAAAAGGCAGGCTGAGACTCAACCCTCAGCCCCGTCTAAGCTGGATAAGTCTCCCTCGAGGGTCTCCGGATCCTGCCCCTCTCGGCTCCGTTCACCTTGATTTTCACCGGAGCCAGAGGAGGAGTATCAGTCTCCCTCAAGGTTGTTGAGGTGGCCCTCCTGGCCCACCTCGGTGACTTCTTCAAGGTCCACCAGAAGCCTCACCGAAGCAGACATGGATCGGATGATGCGCTGATTCATCCAGACCCAGATGCAGATGGGGGTGGTCTTGCCTCCCCCCTCCTCTGGGGTGGAGTGCAGCCCCCATGTTTGCTCAGATCACTCCTTCTCCGACCTGCTTTCCGGTCTTGGAGTCATCGGATCCTGGCCCTTTTGGAGCCGGGAATTCATTGGCGCCGATAGCACCGGTCGCTTCGATGCCAACTGTGCCTTCGAGTTTGTCGGATCCGAGCTCTCGGGGCCGAGGGCTGAGCGTCGGATCTGGGGGAGCTGGTGTGTCTTCGGCTCCATTGTGTTCAGAGCACACCTTTCTCTCGGCTCCAGCTGCATCGGCTCCGACCCCGATCCCTACCTCGGAGCCGAGGAGATTGCTCTCGGAGCCTGGCGAGAGTAGTTCTCCTTCAGCTTTTGAGGTAGTGGAGAGGGTACTATTGAGGACCTCCAGGTCCCCGGTTTGGGCTTCAGATCCTCCCTTTTCCCCGCTGCATGTGGATCTATCCTCCATCATCCGACCATTGGGGCAGCCTGCTGAAGCCCTCCAGTTGGTCCCTTGGAGGATCAGGACCCTGTTGATGAGCCCACTTTGGATAGTCCCACCGAGGAGGTCCCTCGTAAATGTTGGTGCAAGAGGAGGCACCTGGACTCCCCTGAGTCCATCACCACCGACACGGATTTAGATGATGGGGAAGGTTCCCCAAGGTCACCCCCCAAGGATGTCTCCTTTGGAGACATCATGGAAATGTTGCGTATTAGAGGGGGGTGGTCTGCCCAAAAACCTTCCGCGGATGAATCCATGTTCCTGGAGGTGTTTGAGGCAGGCCCTTCTACCTCCTGTGTGTCCCCTCCGGCTGACCCCCTGGTAGACCTAATTACTACCAGGGCGTGGAAGGAGCCCGACACCATGGAGCCTATCCCGAAATGACCCGACAGGATCCTTAGTCCCCCCAGTGGATAGACAGTCTTGGGCCAAGGGATCTCCTGTGGATGCCATGTTGGTGGCGGTCACCACCAAGAGGGAACTCGGGCAGGAGAGTTCTTTGGTTCACCCGCCGGATAAGGAATCTCGAGCACTGGACCACATTGGGAAGCAGATGTTTGCTTCAGTGACCTTTTTGATAAGGGTGCTGAACTATATGGCACATACCATTAGGCTACAGAGAGACTTGATTAAGGAATACGCTGCAGCCCCCCCGGAGTCCATGTCAGTTGAGGACAAGAAAGGTTTCTTAACTCGTATGGCCACTCTGAAATCCATTACGTCCATGCGGCTACTCTCCCATGCTACAGAGGGAGCCGCTAGGGCCAGCGGAGCTGGGGTCGTCTTGCGACGTCACTCTTGGCTCCATCTTTGCGATTTCGTGGACCCCTTCAAGGCGTCCTTCGCGAATGCGCCCTTTGACGGGTATTCGCTCTTCGGCAAGACCATTTGCGAGACGCTTGTCCAAAGCGAGAAGGACAGGAAGACGCTGTCTGCCATCGGATTCTGCTTCTCTAATCCCCAATGATTCTTTTCTAGGAATCAGAGGGGACAAAAGAAGCTGTGGTTCTGTAAGTCTCAACAATCCCATCCAGCTTTGGACCCCTCATCCTCTAGAGGCAGAGGAGGACAAGGTGGACACCGGCCCAGAGGCAGAGGGGGACCTCGTAACTTCAGGTCGAGGGAACCTTTCCCGGACAGACCTGCGCAGCAGCCCTGAGGTCTTACCCAGCTGTCCCTCTCTGGAGGCAGTCGGGGGGCGGTTGTCGGAGCATCTGTCAAATTGGGAGTCCATTACGACAGATCGATGGGTGCTCTGTATCATATCCAGAGGTTATTCCATCCCCTTCATAAACCCACCCCCCAAGACCAGACGCCCCCCCGATGTTCCACCTGATCAGAGGGAGGCAGCGGCTTCAGAGGTCCTGAAGTTGCTAGAAAAAAGAGCCATCCAGCCCATCCCCCTAGACCAGTCCGGATTGGGCTATTACTCCAGGTTCTTTTTGGTGCCAAAAAAGACGGGGGACCTAAGACCCATACTAGACCTTTCCGCTTTGAACCTGTTCATTCCCAAGGAAAAATTCCAGACGATCACCCTCCAATCAATTCTACCCCTCCTGTGGCAGAATGACTGGATGTGTTCTATAGACCTCAAGGATGCGTACTACCACATATTGATGGACAGATGATGCAGAAGGTTTCTCCACTTCTGGCTGGGAGCCAGTCATTATCAGTTCAGGGTTCTTCCGTTCGGCCTCACCTCCGCCCCCAGGGTGTTCACCAAAGTTATGGCAGTGGTTGCAGCCCACCTGAGACTTCAGGGCATTCAGGTCTTTCCGTACCTAGACGACTGGCTCCTTACCGCCACCAACAGGCATCAACTCTGTGTGGCAAGAGATTATGCTCTGACCCTTGTCCAGAGCTTAGGCATCTCAGTGAACCTACAGAAGTCCTTTCTTTGCCCCGTGCAGGTCCTGAAGTTCATAGGGACCAAGTTAGATACCCGCATCTCTAGTGCTATGCTAACTGCAGACAGGCTGAGCAGCTTGCCGTTTCAGGTACTAACCCTTTTTCAGCATCCGACGCCAGCGGCGGAATTAGACCTGAGGGCACTAGGATCTATGGCAGCAGCGATCGGTCTCTCCCTCTATGCTCGTCTGTGGATGAGGGTCCTGCAGTAGACCCTTCAGGTTCAGTGGTCTCTACTACTCCATCCATTGAGCACTCTGATTCCACTGAGCAGAGTTTGCAAGGACTCCTTCTTTGGTGGCTCCACGCTCCAGAACTGAAGGAAGGGAGACCCTTTGTCGTCCCTCCCCCCCAAGCCACGCTGACCACGGATGCTTCTCCCCTCGGGTGGGGGGGCATTGTTTGGGCAGAACCGTCCAAGGCACGTGGACTCCCCTAGAGACCGCTTTGCACATCAATGTCCTAGAGATGAGGGCAGTGCTTCTAGCGTTGCAAGATCTCTACAACCTTCTACCTCTGGGGACTGTTGCAATCCAGATGGACAACATGTCAGTAGTCTGGTACATAAACAAACAAGGAGGAACCAGGTCTTACCCCCTTTGTCGAGAGGCTATGAGAGTTTGGGAATGGGCGATATCCACCAACCGCTTTCTGGTAGCAACGCACATTCCGGGACGGTCCAACATATTAGCGGACAAACTGAGTCGAGTGATTCTCACTCCGTATGAGTGGTCTCTCAATCCATTAGTTGCGAAGTAGATCTTCCACAAATGGGGTTGACCTTGCTGCGATCTTTTTGCTTCTCCATTAAACACAAAATGCAGTGAGTACTTTGCAATACTTCCCCCCGAAGGGGAAAATCCCAGAGACGCTCTAGTCCATGCTAGGCCTCCCGGTCTACTTTATGCTTATCCCCCCCTCCCACTTATGACGAAGTTCATACAGAAAGCCCGTCAGTTGGGGAGCAGAGCTATCCTCATAGCCCTATTCTGACCTCGCCAGATCTGGTTCCCTTACCTGCGGTCTCGCAGTGTGACTCCTCCATGGATACTGGATCCCATTCCAGACCTGATTTCACATCCGGCAGGATTCCAAACCCCAAACCTGGTGAACCTCAAGCTTGCAGCTTGGTTGATCCAGTTCCACTGATGGCAAATGACTCCCGATATCTCATCTCCTGTGAAGGCTTTTCTAGTTGCGGCTCATAAACCGGCTACTAGGAAAATTTACTAATCCATCGTTCTTACCTAAGGTGGCTTTGGAGTCAAATATCAATCAATCAATGAATTTACCTGTGTTTTTCCAAATTTTCAGAATAGAGGGGAATACAAATTGCATAAACTGGATGTACACAGACAACTACATTTTTACTTGCACAGGACTAAAGATTTTCGCAAGTTGGACCAGTTGTTTGTGTCATTTGCTAAATCGGCCATGGGTAAGGCCATTTCCAAAGTGACTGTAGCAAATTGGATTTGTCAGTACATAGTTCACGGGTACATATCTTCAGGCAAACCGGCTCCTATTGGAATTCACGCTCATTCTACGAGGTCTATGGCCACCTCAGCAGCCTTCTGGTCCAGGATTCCCTTGGACGACATATGTTCAGCAGCTACCTGGTCCTTCTCATACGTTTATTTCTCATTATAAGCTGGATATGATATTGAGAGGTAGGGCTTCCTTTGGCTCCGTGGTGCTTCGGAATATCCTTCCGTAAAGGCCACCCAGGTTTTTTCCTAGGTAGCTGGGGACTCTGTCCCACAGGTTGCAAAGCAAATGAAGTAATTACTTCAGATAAAGAAGTTATGTACTCACCATAATGTTCCATCTGAGTAGGTACTTCATTTGTCTGCAACCGACCCCCCCCTGCCATCCCCCAAACCTTGTCGGGACTTCTGACCACCTAAGTTTTTCTCCTGTTAGAAGAGTAGGTCTGGTGTTGTTCCCTCTATCGAGGTTTGGAGTTATGTAGTGGGCAAAAACCGATCTGAGGTAATACAGCACATAGCAGGGGATTATGGGTAGGGGGAGGAGCTAGGAGCTCGGATCTTGTAGCTTGGAAAGCTGCCGGCTCGGATCCGAGGTCAGATCCGATACCCACAGGTTGCAGACAAATGAAGTACCTACTCAGATGGAACGTTATGGTGAGTACATAACTTCTTTTTATCCCCTTTGGGAAAAAATATGTTTCACCCTCAATAACCACATCATCACAACAGTCAGAAAATCCTTCTATGTGGCACACCTCATCACTAAGGGCTTTTCATCCAGAAAAAAGGAGGTCATTGTCTCACTGTACTCATCCTTCATTAGACCCATTATAGAATACAAGCCCCGTTTGGTATGTACTTCTCAAGACATCTGCAACAACTGGAAAAGTCACAGAAATACTTCATTAAAAGAATCACAAGCCTAAAACAGATGCCCTACGCTGACTGCCTTAAAAAACTCCAGCTATACTCTGTCGCATATCGTCTACTCAGAGGCGATCTCTGCTTAACATACAAAGCCATGTCAAACCCAGAGCTGTTGGACATGCTACACTTAAAGAAATCCCAATCCCTCAGAACCACACACTCCAGGGATCTAAACCTTGTCATCACAATAAACAAAACATGCTGGAGGGATAGGTTCCTGACCCAGGGACTCCCCAGACTCTGGAATAGATTGCTCATACATGTCAAGCAGAGTGCCTCTTTGGCCCTCTTCAAAAGGAACCTTGACGATTGGATGGGAGAAATTCACCCCAGGGATCACGTCAGTCACCCTGCTAGACAGGGGTCCAGGGAAGTAAATAGTGTGGGAAGGAATAGCCAGGGAATTGTTATGGCTAGGCTTGTATAGGCCCTAGGGCTGATAGCCTAGTACCAACCTATGAACCTATGAAGAATGTCATCCCAGGCTGACAGACACTGGATCCCCTTTGAATGACACCAGAAGCTTAGCATGGTTTGTGTTGGGGGGTGGAGGTTGCTTGGATGTCTGCTTTGGAGGTCTCTGTTGCATTTGCAGATGTTTATTTAGAGCCTCTGGGTATGTTTTTGTGTATTTATTTGTATTTTTGCTGGTGCTGCTTTCATAGGTCTATTTGCGACTGGTGGTGTGATGCAAGTAATTCCCTTCTCCTCTTGACTGTCTGGTCCAGTCTTGGGTTGAGAGAGGTTAGCCTCCAGTTTGGCTGTATAATTGCATCTCTCGTATTAGTGTTTGGTTTGTGACATAAACAGTGAAGCTATAGCAGCTGAGCTTGCATTTCACTCAGTAGTGATCGTAAGAATTAAATGGGACAGTAACTGCTTTAACTGCTTGATTTGCTGAAAATGAATGCACTTTATCTGATGGCTTTTATACACCCTTGCATACATGAGGTAGGATTTTGAAGTCTGTCACAGTAAATTTGCATCAGAGTTGTCTGCAACTTGCAATTCCACACTGATAAGGTTTGAATTATAGCAAATTCATAGATGAAAACAGCACTCTTCAGCACAAACTAAGCCTTTCAATCACATCCCCTCCCTATTTACAGAAGTAGTTATATCTGCTTGTGTAAATTCAAAACCTTTTGCTTGACAATTTTAAAATGCTGAGATTTCAAACTACAAAGGCTATAAGAGAATCATATAAAGTCAATGTGTAAGAAACTTGCTGAATGTTTAACTAAATGCAATATCAATCAGTCTAGTCCAATGCCTACAGTTACAAATAAAGTAAAATTCCTCAGTGTGCTATAGATAAAATACTGCTTATATTTATACACTCATACAGAGAGCTACTGCTAAGGCAGAATACAGTAACATTACATGCTGAATTAATGTGTCTATATATAAAGCCATGTCATGGGAAAACAACATAGCACTAAATCTCCTTAAACAGAGAAATGCTATGAGGGTTCACATGCTTCTATATTTAGCTTTGCAAACACGATAAAAGGAATGTTCATGCAGGATGTTGGTGAAATCATTTTCATGTTGCCCAGAAGTAATCATAGTGGCATAAAGTCTGATTACATTTTGCACTTTACATTCTTTCTACAGGGAAATTCTATCTGGGATTAATCCATTTTCAGTTACAGTCCATGGAGAATAACTCTACTTATAAAACTTTTCATTTCATTAAGAGTTTAAATACTTCGTAATAAATTTTAAGTTCAAGTATACGACACTAACTGAGGAGACAAATCTATGGAAGAAAAACAATGTATATACATATATATATATATATATATATATATATATATATATATATATATACACACACACACACACACACACACACACACACACACACACACACACACACACACACACACACACACAAAGAAATATTAACACCATATATACAAGAGTAAAGGAGCAGCACTTTCATTTTTATAGAAAACAAGGCGGGAATGTGTGTGTGTGTGTGTGTGTGTGTGTGTGTGTGAGAGAGAGAGAGAGAGAGAGAGATGACTGACAGATAATACAAAAATGCAGATGCCATATCTGTGTACATAGCTAGGAGAAAAAAACTAAAGTAAATGAAAAGAAGACATACTTAGTAGCAATTTGGCAGCTCTGCATTGGTAGTTCCAGTTTGATTTCTAATAAGATATTTAACCTGATAGAAATTATTGATTATTCATGAATTGTCACAAGCCAAGCAGTGTTGCATTACAAAGTTTGGTTGCACCTTTATAGTAACAGATTCACCATAACAATTTAAGGTACAGTGGCACATTGCATATCTGCAAAATGATAAAGATGCAGGAGGGAGTGCCAGTGTTAAACAGAGAGAACACCAGTACCTTTAATAATGCAATTAAGAACACTGAACACCAGTACCTTTAGTAATACAGTCGAGAACATTGAACACCAGTACCTTTAGTAATACAATCAAGAACACTGAACACCAGTACCTTTAGTAATACAATCGAGAACATTGAACACCAGTACCTTTAGTAATACAATCAAGAACACTGAACACCAGTACCTTTAGTAGTACAATCAAGAACACTGAACACCAGTACCTTTAGTAGTACAATCGAGAACAGTGAACACCAGTACCTTTAGTAGTACAATCGAGAACAGTGAACACCAGTACCTTTAGTAGTACAATCAAAAACAATGAACACCAGTACCTTTAGTAGTACAATCAAAAACAATGAATACCAGTACCTTTAGCAGTACAATCAAGAATAATGTACACCAGTATCTTTGGTAGTACAGTCAAGAACAGTGAACACCAGTACCTTTAGTAGTACAATTGAGAACAGTGAACACCAGTACCTTTAGTAGTACAATCAAGAATAATGAACACCAGTACCTTTAGTAGTACAATCAAGAACAGTGAACACCAGTACCTTTAGTTGTACCGTTGAGAACAGTGAACACCAGTACCTTTAGGTTACGGTGCTAGTAGCAGTGACGTTCAAGTTCTGCACAGTTTACAATGGATGGCTGGCATGAACTTTAGCAGTTTTATTATAGACAGATTCTAGCACTGACATTTCAGGTAAGCAGAGCAGTGGCCATTATCAGTGTTTTTGTGTATCAGTCAGAATGTTGTAGTGGAGCTGCTGCTGTAACATTCTGACAGTTATTGAAGATAGAGGGAACATTATTTTACTCTACTTACCCCTGAAACAGATACATAACTTAAAAAGTTCACACATTACAAGTGCATAATTTGCATGTGTTTACAGGTGGCATTTTCTGTTAAGTCCATTTGTAAGGAGGAAGCAGGTTTCCTCTTAACTCCATTCTCCTTTAGAACTAACCAAGTTGGGCAATTCCCTCCAAACCTAAAAAAAAATCATTAGGTGGAGATACCCCCCAAACATAAGAACAGACAACTGAAATGCATTTTACGGAGGTATCTGACTGGAGATCTGTATCCTGCAGCACTGTCTTTTTAGTTTGAAAAATCATGCAATTTTTCCATCATTCATGGAGGGGAAATGCATCTTTAAAAAAATCAAATGAAATTGATGCAATGGCATCAGGAGTCAACAAATGGGTACACTAAGAACCATTAGAACAGAGATGTGCAATACACCTTACAACCTCTAAGAGAGTTTGCTCCTTCTTGCTTTGAAATTAGTTACCCAATAGCCCTTCAAAGTGAAGAGGGGGTCAGCCACCAGACAGCTGTACCCCAGCGTCCTTCGACTCCAACTACAGGCAGAATGTAGTTAGTATTCATTAAGTTGTGAAGCCCAGCTACACCATATCTGAGAAGAGGGGTATTACTGATTCTTTGTGCAAGTGTCCTTTTTCTCTATTTTCACTGAAAAAATGGTGTTTCATACAATTTCAAAAAATACACACACAATGACAAGCCTGCACAATTAAACCTTTTAACCTATTAATGCAGCCAATGTAATCATCTCAAGGCCATGCTCTGCACACAGACATGAGAAAATGTGTTATATGTGTCAGACGAATGGAGAAGCTACATAAACATAGCGACATATTCCAACCCCCTCTTGTACAATGGATGCTAATATTTCATTTAAAACATCCACAATCTGAGAAAACACCCTTTACTGCAACACACAATTCTGTATTATGTGACTATACAAAAAGAAAAGCATTTCTATCTCTGTTGCACCACACATGCAAATGCACCCAGTAAATGACTGAGGCAAACTGTGGAAGTTATGATATCAGGAGATCTGCTGGAAGAAAAGCTGTCTAAACAAGGTTTTTAGATTAAGCTTTATAATCTGTCGGCAGTGCTAATGAGTAGTGATGCATACAACAATAAGCAGGAGAAGGTGTAAGATTTCAAAAGGACTAGTAGTCTGTTATCACATGGAAGAAAAGAAATGAATAAATAAGACTCTCGGACATGGTGCTGGTGATAATGGAAAACGTGGGACCGTGTCTAACCATGGGTTTTGCTATTCTGGATCTGCACTTATGCAAGGTCCAGCCTACTCTACTGTCACTGAATGCTCAAAGTGTAACAGACATGGTAAGCTGTGACAACAAAATGAAAATGAGTAATCAGATACCTTCTGTTTCTTTATAGCATAGTTAATATAGCAAAGTATCTGTGCTCAGTGAAAAAAGGACATTAGGCATAGCATCATAAGGAACAGAATTAAAACACAGAGGATTTAGATAACATGTTACAGAGGTAGGCCAAGCTTGCAGATAGTAAGAGTTAATACCTAAAGGATGCAATCAGAGGGAATGTGCTGGATTTTATGATGCATTAGACACGTTTTATTTGGTAAAACTATTTTGAGGTATAATTCCTCAGTTCCTAGTATTCCTGTATTCCTCAGTGCAATTCCTGTATTCCTCAATACAGTTGAGGTATAATTCCTTTGAGGAATAATTCCTCAAGCTACATGTATCCAATATGCTGATGACTCCACAGTAAAATGCTCTGCTACCTCTACACCTCAACTCCAGTCCATTACCCAAACATAGTAGAAAGCTGGTTCTTACAGCATAGCCTCCTCCTGAATCCTAAAAAGACAAAACTACTACTCTTCACTCCCACACAAAGCTCCCCCCAATTGACTTCACAGTTATATCCAATGATGGCATTGTCATATCTCCTGACCCAACTACCAAGTTCTTAGGGGTAACCATAGACCATAATCTTAGCTTTGACATACATATTAACACAACAATAAAAACAGTAAACAGAAAATTAGGCTCCCTTTATAGGATTAAACCCTTCTTTACTCCAACAGCTAGAACAACTGTTGCCCATATCCATCTAATTTCCACCCTCCTCTACGCCTCTCCCATCTATACCAACCTATCAAAAAACAACCTTAACAAACTAGCTACATCCTACAACAATATTGCCAGATTTGCTACTGGTTCCTCATTTAGAACTCACCACTGTCAAAACCTGAAGCAACTAAGTTGGCTAGAACTTCAGAATCAACTTTAGATTCAGCACCTTATTATTGCTCATAAGATCCTCTTTCTTCCTAAAAATACTCCTATACTTAATTAGCCTTCTAACCCCCTACAGTAATTTGAAAACCCTTCGCTCAGCCAATAAAGTACTAGTATCTACAGTCAAATCCAAAAATAACACCAGTGATTCTCTGTTTGCCAACACTGTTGACAAATCCTGGAACCTGCTTCTCAAGGAACTCTCATCTCTGTCCTCGGTGAAACTGTTCAAAAACAACTCAGAGAATACCTTAGTAACCATTAGTTATGCCCATGTGGTAACCCAGACTAATCTTACCACCACTTTCTCTGAACCCTACCTATACAACCATTTGCAATTTATTCCAACTCTTTCTCTATGCCTCAGAGAGTAGACCCACCTATACTAATTCAGTCTTTTCAACTTTCTCTTACATAGGATCCTCCTTAAATTATGCACTGGCATAGTTTGCAGCTTGCAGCATTACTTGTTTTCACATATAAATATCTATGTAGACATTCTTTATCTTTCTTATTACATGCTACCTTAAAGTTGCTATGTTACTATAGGTTAAATTGGATGACTCACTGTCATACCTCCCAATCGTACCGAATTGTTCAGTTTTTACCGAGTTTTGGGGTTCAAATGATGGGGTGCCACAATTCCCGAGTGGCATCCCTTCATTTCCGATTTTTTTCCAGCTTTTGTTTTGAATTTTTTCCCCCTTGCTTTTGAGCTGACGTCATCATGTGCACAATGACGTCAGCTCCACCAGCCTGTCAGAATTGAGCTCAAGGGCTCATGTTCATTTCCAGCTTTCATTTCCAGCTGTTTGAATACAAGCGCGCAAGGAAAGAACTGCTGCTGTGAGAGAATAGGACTGCCTATCTGCATTAAGAAAAGAATTGCTGTGCGCTGCCTGGATCTACCTGCATCAAGAAAAATCTGCTGCGAGAGAACGGGGAATGGGACTGACTTATCTTCATCAAGCCAGGGACAGAGGGACTTCAGAAACAAAAACAGAGCTGCAACTGTACCGAGTTTATTTTCTGCAAGCTGACGTTCATGTAGCAGAGAACAGTGAGCTAGTTTTATTTCCTGCTGAGTTTATTTCTGCAAGAGATGAGCCAGAAGCTAGTATTATTTCCTGCAAGTGTGTGTTTTCAGCCAGAAGACATGTGTGCTGGGAGCAATTTGGTACGGTTGGGAGGTATGGGATGAATACATTGTATTAATGAGAATAGAAAGGAATTCTGACCATTACAGCAGTGTTCTACAGGTAACACAAAAGTATTTAGCTAATGTTCAGAAAATAAGAATTCTCAACGCAGTGGAATTTGGCTTGTGGTATATACCTGGACTATTGGAAAGATGTATAAAAATTTACAAGTGGTTAGAGTTGATGTGATTGAATGTTTACATGTACAGCAGGTTACCATGATTCGCAATGAATGGAGTTAGTTTTATTTGCTGCTGTTTCTGCAAGTGTGTGCTGCGGAGTATGTGGGTGAACCAGAAGCTGTGTGTGTTTTCAGCCAGCTGCCAGCAGATGAATGCGACTGGAGTTTCAGCCAGCAGATAAATGCGACCAGAGTTTCAGCAGGTGTGTGTGTCTGTGTGTGTGTGTGTGTGTGTGTGTGTGTGTGTGTGTGTGTGTGTGTGTGTGTGTGTGTGTGTGTGTGTGTGTGTTTGTGAAAATGCCCAACTGCATACACTTCGTGGCTAGAGGTACTTGCGCTCAAACTCTGTACCTTGGGTACTGGTAAAAAGAGCCTAAAGTCCCTAGCCACCACCACTTATGCCTCATATTGTTCTATTCCTCATTAAAAAAACACGGAAGGAGTGAATTCACTAAATACTGACAGGCATTTGAATTCCATACTTCTTATTCTTCACAAAATAAATGGTTACACAAAACCTTTTATTCTAGCAATTTTCTAAGTTTATAAAATCAGTATTTGAAATTTGTCCCCATTTGGGGGCTGTATTCCTCCATTACTGGCTTTGTCCAGGTTTTTTGTGCTAACAGGTGGAGAGCAGTGGTGAGAAATGAGAACTGAATTCACTAAATGATAGCCATTTGCTTTGGCTTAGTGGTATGTTCTGATTCTAGTGCACAATGTCCTGGGTTCAAGACTTGGCAATGAAATGCATAGTAGTAACACATTTTATTCAAGCAACTTTCCAAATTTATACAAGCAATGTTTAAAATGTGTCCCTGGTTTTTGGTCTTTTGCCCCCCCCCCAAAAAAAAAAATTGAAAATAAGTGCGAAAAGCTATGCAAGATGTCTATGGTCAATGTGTGTGTGTGTGTGTGTGTGTGTGTGTGTGTGTGTGTGTGTGTGTGTGTGTGTGTGTGTGTGTGTGTGGGTATGTGGAAGTAAGACTTTCATCATGGAAATGTTCTGAATAGGGCAGTTTTGTCATTATTGGTTAATGCAGTTTGTTTCATTGCCTACTGGAAAAATGTTTAAACAAGTTTAAAATGCACTGTAACTTAAGGCTAACAAGTGTGCTGTATTATACAAGGAATATAATTTAATAGTCAGGAAGGTGTATCAAAGAAAAGAACACGTGTATGTTTTGTGTGCAGGGGAGGCAATGATTTGAAAACAGCCCAAAGGTAATCTTTATCCACCACTGGCTAGATGCATTTTCTTTGGATGTGCTGTGGGTTTCAATGCTCTTTCAATGAATGTGAGTTTAAAGGGCAGAGAAGTTTTAATGCCAAGTCAGTTTTCATTGTGAGACAGTATTGCTTTTATTTAGCAGATATCTATTGGTGTTTGTGCATTGTGATATAAAATGTAAAATAAAATCAAAATCATTGTAGAAGTAAAGCAGTATGAACACATTAGTGTTTATGGTAAATGGGATGAAATAGCCAGGTACTGGGACATTGGGATGGCTGCAGGGGGACTCTGGTGCTATATTTTGGTTCTGTTCAGTTTGCGTTTGAATGTTGGTATCCCACAATCCCATTGGAGTGGGCGGGGTTATGTAATTATGTTTGCAAATTTTATGTTAATCAGCGTACCGATTTGTACCTATTTTTCATGGGCCTTGTCCAGATTTTTGATGTTTCCAGGTTGAGAGGTATACTCACTGTTAAAGACTGTACCTGAAGCTGCTATATTTGCTAGTGTTTTTCACTTCTCTTTCTTATTGTGTGCTACTTTAAATTGTTTGTTGTTCAGCTTCTTTCTTATTATCTGTTACTTTTAATAGTACTATTTTCTATATAACCTTTGTATTCTTTACCTTAAAATAGTACTCTACCTACATTTGTTACACTTTTACTTATCTGTACCTGAAGTTGCTAAAATTTTGCTTATGTGGAGCTTTTCTCCACCCAGCCTCTACTGAAAATGGACATATATCCAGTTAGACCAGCCTGGTCAACAAATGTAAAATAAAATAAAAATAAAGATACTTGTGGTCACTTTATTATATAAAGCTACCTAACTTTGGTTTGGATGGTGGCTGAGGTAGATGGGAATAACTGCCATGTCTTTGCACTACAGTGCATGGGCACATTCCCAGTACATCAGCTGGGCACATTCCCAGTACATCAGCTGGGCACATTCCCAGTACATCAGCACTGAAGCTTCTTTTTTTTATTTCAAACTTATGGCCTAATGACAATGCACGGGGGTTTAATGCGTTCCCCAGCTTATGAGCACTAATATATACAGAGGGAAGTGGGTGGGGCTTTTGTAACTGTATACTGTCTTTCAAACTATTGTCTATTCAGCCTATGGGAAATGAGACATTTTTTTTTTCTTTTGTAATTTTTACAGTAAATTCTGTACCACTTCCTTCAACATAATTGCCATTTTTTCTGTCACTAAGTTCATAACTGTGGAATTAAAGAAGAATTACCTTTGAAGTCTTTAACTGCATGCATCACCACTAATATAACAAACATACTTCAATCACATATACAGAACCAGATTATGGTCAAAGCAACAAATATGCGTGCATCACCACACATGTGTATGTTGATGCACAGAGTGCGTTCTTAAAGAAGAATCTTGCTAAAAACAATCATGTATTTTTTTAAATTAAATGTTGTGGCAGCCCCCAGTTAGCGGGTACACTCAGCCAATGTCCTAGGTAACTGCCTAGGTCACCTAGTGCTATATCTAGTTCTGCACAAGTATCTTGTGCCCTTTCAATTTCAGTTATATGCTTGAGTAGGAACATTTGATGTTCTTCTGCTGGGCAAAATTTTACTCTCTTAAAACCAGTTTGTACCTCCTTTAAAGGAATTTTTACACCTTGACCTGCTGATACATGCCTGTCTGCAGTGTTGTGTATACCTGTAGCCTTTTAAGAGGCACTGTTCCTTTGCATATCTTTATGTTAAGGGGTTATTGTGCATAGGAGGTAAGGATATATTTAGAGATAGTTGTATAGTGATTACACCTACAGAGAGATGACCCTCAGTGTGCTTTCAGAGAAAGTAGAATGAGAATTTGTTGAGTAACTTGCTTGCTGGAAAGACCATTTGATTAGCAGGGGTCCCAATAACTGAACAAAGGCATATATTTTATCTTATCAGGAGTTTGTACACTGTCTGAACCTACCAGCAGCACAATAATTACTTCTTACTAAGATTAAACTTTTTTTCTAACCATAAATATCCTCACAAGGGCTGACAGCATCTTGTTTATTGGAAAACTACCCCTGGCCCACAATGCAGTATGAGGGCACAGATGATGATGATCCCATGGATCCCATGATACTCTCGCCTCTCCTGTCAAATCAGTCTTCCATTCACTTAGAATGGAAGTAGTGAAACATAAAGTTGTTTTTGAGACTCCTTAATAAAATGTCATTGACTGAATCTCTGGGCCTCTTCCGGATTTCTTTTTCCTACATATGTGTTAGTTAAGTTAGATGCCTTTGATTCAGAATTGACTCATGACAACTCTATGGGTAGGCCTCACAGGTTTTTCATGGCATATTACAGAAGTCGATTGCTAGGCCTTTCTTCTACACAGATAATGCTGCCCAGTTGTGCCCTAAACAGTTTTCAAATTCAGGTCTGCCAGTTAAGTAATTCTGCACCCTAAACTCTACTTACCTTTAATTTCTCTACAAACTGTCTAACATTTCTCTAAATATTAAATGATTGTCATAAACCTTGTATTGATTCTTAACCAATATTTTTATATTATGTTTAATCTGTTATAATCACTTAAACTGCAGATGTTCTTTGTTTTATTTTTGAAGGTTGTGAAATTAATGTTCTTAAAATGTTTTGTAATAATCTGGAGATTTTATTCCTGGGCTATCACTGAAAATGGGCTTCTACCCAGTTCAACTTTCTTGGTAAACAAATGTCAATCAATCAATAAATAAATAAATATGATATCTGGCTGGCACATATGTGTTACATATTCTTTAAAAAATGCTTGTCGAGGTGTGAGCAAATAACTAAGGTAACATAGCCTTTTGAAAAAATGGAATTTGAGTTTCAGGTTCTTGTTGCTGGTCAGTCCTCCCCTATCATCTTTCCCTGAGTCAGCCAGTACATTGTATTGTCTGCCTTAGGAAACCTCTGTTATTCTATTATAAATGGCAATGCACATTAAAAATAATATCAAGCAGTGAAAAAAGAGACAAAAACTGCACAGAAACACGGCTGAGGTAAAACAATGTAAAGACGACCACTGTTAATAAACTTAAACAAATCTTTAATCACAAGAAGGTAAACCCTTTTGCAATTTTACAATTGCTTCTTCAGACCATATAAAAAACAAAATTGCATATCATTAAATAATGGTAAAACTCTCATTAATTAAACAGCCAACCAGTGAAAAGAAATAAAACTCTTTCTTTACTATGATGCAGAATGTCATGTGACTCATTAATAAAAACTTCTGACATTTTCTAAAAGGTACATCCCCTAAAACATATCGACAATCAACAGTAACATTCATTGAAATAAAACCAATGGAAGCAATCATATTTATAACTCATCTCCACAATTTCCGAGTTTTTAGAAAGGGTTTCAAGGAAACAAAATCATTCAACATGCCCCTCTATGTGCTCTTAAGTCTTAAAATTCAGTGCAATTCAATGTGCTCAGTCTTACTCACTAGGTACTCCATCCTCAAACCTTCATGTACCAGTTCCAAAACTTGAAAAAGAAAACTATACCCCTCATCCTTTTCATTCATATGCTTGGCTAGGGCAGTATAATTCAGCCCTATAGGTGCACAATAACAGTGGTCTCTAATATGTTCACGTAAACGTCCATTAGTCTTGTCCACATAAAACATCCTGCATGACATACTGTGGGTCAAATACACCAAATTCCATGTATTACAATCTGCTTCAGTCCTAACATAATACACCTTCCCATCATCTCGATGCACAAAAGCTACTGATTCTGCTATACAATCACAAAATGAGAATGCATTACATCTCTTTGTACTAAAGCACTATCCCTGTCCTCACTAGTCTCAAGTCCTTACGGTAACATTTTTTATTCCTATATCTAAACCTAAGTCTAGGTCCTACTAATCTGGCAATCTCTTCATCAGTATGCAGGATATGCCTATTTCTTGTAATAATATCTTTTAACTTATTGTTATCACTGCTATAGGTCAGACAGAATGTTAGACCGCTACTTTGTGTCATCCTATCACTAATAACAGCAGAAGGAAAAGAAAAATAAGGTCTCTCTGTGGTGATTCTGGACTCCACAGCTAATGATCTAGGCTTCATCTACCTCAGACTCTCTATAATCCCTGCTTGTAAAATCTGTCGTAATCCGTTCCAAATCTCCTTCAAATTCCTCTGTACTGAGGAAAAGCCTGGAAGTTCTTATTACCTGTCCCTTAATGACATTGTGAAAGACATGCTTCAGATGCATACTGGTACGATGCACATAATAAGGTCAAAAGCAATCTTTTCTATGCATCCTAGTAGAAAAAACAACATCACAGTCCTTGACTATTTGTACATCCAATAATTTAATATGTGTGGTGGAATAATTCAAAGAAAATTTCAGAAACCTACTACTGCAATTCTGTTTAAAAAAATCCAGAAGTTGTTCAACATTGCCTCGCCACAGCAGAAAAAGATCATCCATGAACCAACAATAAAAACATAAACATTGTCGCAGGAAGCCCAGTACATTCTCACTCTCCCATTCAGCCATGACAAGGGTGGTGTAGCTATTGGCACAAGAAGTTCCCATAGCTATGTCAGAAACTTGTGAATATTATGAGCCATCAGACATAAATACATTGTATTCAAGCACTATCTCCAGAAGGTAACAAATTAACCCAATATTCTGTAAAGAGTACCCACTATTCCTAATCAAAAATATTTTCATCATTTCAATACCCTCTGAATTAGGATAACTGTAAAAAATGAAGTTATGTCAAACATAACTAATAAGTTAATAATAATCCCTTGATTTTCCTTCAAGAATATGTATAAATTCTGCAAAAATCGTTTGCTCTCATACAACACTGGAGTATAGTGCTGTAAAACCATTCTCAACCGCTTTTCTACATAGATGGAAATCGGCTTGGTAAGCCAACCCATCCCTGCCACATTTGGTCTGAATGGTGAAGTAATCAGGTCCTTGTGTCTTAGACATTCCATAAAGATTAGGTACTAAAGGATTCTCTACCACAAAAAATTTAAATAATTCCTTGGACATGATATTACTAAGTGATCTCATAATCTGTTCCCTCATGAACTCTATTGTATTCCTGGACATGATATTACTACGTGATCTCACAATCTGTTCCCTCATGAACTCTATTGTATTCCTTTCAATCACTTTATAGTGGAATCTCTCAACATATTATTAATAGTGTCAAAATAATATGCCCTATCCATTACCACCACAGAGCCACCTTTGTCAGCTGGTCTAACCACTATAGTTTGATCACTCTGCAAAGCAAGCAATGTTTGTCGCTCATCAGGGTTAAGGTTCTCAAAATCCCTCCTCCTTCTACCACTACTCAATAATTTTTAAATCTCCTCCTCACAAACCCATGTAAAATCTTTCAAATCCGGGTGGCTTTGTGGTGTGTAAGCACTAGGTTTCCTAAACAATTGTGTAGCATCATCAGAATCAATGTTATTGAACATAAGTTCAAAGACAGATTACGAATAAACAGTCTAAGTTCAATCAAAGTACCTGATAGGTCAGCATGTTGTGTGGGTATGAATGACAAACCTATTATTGAAGACCTTCAGTTCAAAATCTGTTAAATGTCTTGCTGAAATATTCCAAACTAAGTCCTGTAGAGTTGTGTCCACATTTTCTTTAAAGTCCACACATTCATCTCTTGGAATGACTGCTTTTTTTCTGTCCAGCTTAGTTCATTATTCTTCCTATTGATCTTTTCCTGTTACTCCAGAATGGTAGTGGTAGTGTGGAAAAACCTGATCATTAGTAGCATTCAAAGTCTTTCTGTGTACAACTAATTCAGACTCTGCCCCCTTCTCCAGCGAAGGAATGGTCTTACTGGAAGACTTATCACCCAGAAGAGTGTCTTAAACTGAATTACTACTTGAAGGCGGGACTATGTCTTCTCTTGATGTAGTAGGCATGACCTTAGTCACCTCCTCCACTACACCTGATGAACCAGGATCAGGGGTGTGTTCTGCTCTCCTATCCTTCAGCCAAGTAAAAACATAATTGTTCTTAAAATCATCCATATCACATTGAAGCTTTCTCTTCTTTTATTGAAGCAATTTATGTTCATAAGCATAAACTTGATCTATCATCTCACTGATCTGCAAGTCAGCAGCATTGCTATTAATCACACTATAAAGTTTGTCATGCTGACGCTGTATCTTAGTACACACTTCTTGTTCAATTGTGGAAAAAAGTCAATGAGCAACATCAAATAAGAAAAACTCATATCTAAATTAATTTTCTGGCCAACTGATCAGGATAAGAGTCTCCGTAGGTAGGCAGAGTGAAAATAAGTAAACCCCTAAGTATAATCTTAAATGTACAACAGGCTTCCATATGAAACCTTTGACATTGCAGTCTCTTAAGATAGTATAAATCATTCTCGAGACTCCTCGATAAGTCTAGTATTTTCAGTCTCTCACCTTCATTTACGATCCCTTCAATTTCATTTAACTGTACATCTTCTGTAGGATGTGGGTTACTCTCTACAGGTTCATAGGTTCATAGGTGTGTACTAGGCTAATGGCCCTGGAGCCTTTACAAGCCTAGCCCATAGGATTACCCTGGCATTGTGCCACCTGACCTTAGTTCCTAGTGCCTCTGTCGAGAAGAGCCACTGGAGTGATCCCTGGGGTGAATTTTCTATTTCCCATCCACTCATCAAGATTCCTCTTGAAGATGGCCAGTGAGGTGCTCTGCTTGACGTGTATGGGAAGTCTGTTCCATAGTATGGGCAGTCTCTGGGTTATGAGCCTGTTCCCCCCTCATGTTCTGTTGATTGTGGTAATGAGGTTGAGGTCTCTGGAACGTGTGGTGCGGAGGGATTGGGATTTCTTTAGATGTAGCGTTTCTAACACAGCTAGGTCAGACATGGCTTTGTAAGTCAAACAGAGATTGCCTCTAAGTAGGTGATATGAGACAGAGAATAGTTGGAGTTTTTTGAGTCTGTCCATATAGGACAAATATTTAAGGCCTAGGATCCTCTTTGTGAGGTACTTTGTGGCCTCTCCAGTTGTTGCAGGTGTCTAGTGAGGTACATGCCTAATGGAGCATTGTACTCGATGATTGGCTTAATGAGGGAAGAGTAGAGGGAGACAATGACCTCTTTCTTCCTGGATGCAAAACCCTTAGTAATGAGATGTGCCACATAGAAGGACTTTCTGAACACAGGGGCAATGTGGTGGTCAAAAGAGAGGTTGCTTTCAACCTGTGTTCCTAAATCCATTATAACGTCTTCTGTGTTCAGTGGACTACCATCGATGTGGTAATTCAAGGCAACTGGATTTTTCCCAAGGGGGATGACGACACATTTTTTGGCATTGAGCTTAAGGCCATGGTTCTGGCACCAGTCGGTCTCATTGAGGCCTTTCTGTAAGATGTCTCTCCATTCATGCAAAATTAAACAGCCGTTCATTCCTCTCACTCCTAGAAGCTGATGTTAGATTCCATTCTGAATCTGGTGCATACCCTTCAGCCATGCTCACCAAAGGTAGCAAAATGAAAAATAATCACACGTAGAAACAGCACCTTGGACAATTAACTATGTGGTTTGTTTGTGTCTTTCGGCTTTTCCCGGTTAGGGGTCACCACAGCGGAACTCCGGTCTGCTAATGATTGGCAGTAGATTTTTACGTGCTGGCTTGCCGGGCCTAACGCACAACCTTCAACGAAGGAACGCCCATTCACACATGTCGCCACACAGAAGACGCTCTGAGAATCGAACGGGCAACGTCTAACTGTGAGGCGACAGTGCTACCGCAGCACCACCACCACACTATGTGGTAAACCAAAATAATATCAAGCAGTGAAAAAAGAGACAAGAACCACACAGAAACATGACTGAGGTAAAACAATGTAAAGACAACAACTGTTAATAAACTTAAAACAAATCTTTAATCACAAGAAGGTAAGCACTATCACAATTTTACAACTGCTTCTTCAGACTGTATAAAAAACAAAATTGCACATCATTGAATAATGGTAAAACTCTCATTAATTATACAATCAACCAATGAAAAGCAATAAAACTCTTGCATTACTATGATACAGAATGTCATGTGGTACACCATAGCAACTCATTGATAAAAACTTCTGACATTTTCTAAAAGGTGCATCCCCTAAAAACATATAGACAAGCAACATTTACTTTTGATGGCATAAAACTAATGGAAGTAATCATATTCATAAACCATCTCCTCAGTTTCCTAGTTTTCTAGTTTTTAGAACAGGTTTCAAGGAGACAAAATCATTTAATCCCACCCCTTTTGTGCTCCAGTGCAACTCAATGTTGCTATGGTGTACCTTGTGATTGCCCAAGGTATTGTTTCTACATGACATTAAAAATATTATTGTGCCTTGTCCTGTCAGAAAAGCGGTTCATTTCTATCCTTGTTTTACATCAGTTTCATAGTCAATTAAAAGACATCTATGAATCTTGAGTACACACAGATCAAAGTATCCTTAGAAATCTGTCTAGTAAATACTTTAAGTACATACATGGTCCTCATACAAATAATCTGCACAGTAATACACATTTAGCATCATGTCAACTGTTTTATTTCATACAGGTCTTTATGTAACAATCAAATATTTTTGTATTATTCTTCTTAACGATGCCCAGCTCATAACTTATGACATGTCTCTCTAGTATCTTTAAATATTGTCTTACTTCCTATATTCACAAAATGCTTAAATTATGCAAAATCTTGGATACATACATTGCATTCAGAAATGAAGACTCAGTAGGGTTATGCCTGCAGGAGAGGAAAAGAATGCAGCTATAAATTTTAGCAGATCTGCGAATCTATAGAAACTGAATAGCTTTAATGATCCCAGTGGGTGTAACTGCCTAAAGAAAACTATAGGTACTTGCTATATGTGCTTTTCCTTAGCAAGAAGCTTTAGTATGTGATAGATAAAATAATATAAGACAAGGAAGACAGATTACGAAAGAAGGTATTGTGAGATTTCATTCAGCCCCAATACAGTGCTCAGCGAGAAAGCAAAGTAGGATAGATAAAAATAAGTTATGCTTTTTTAATATGCTGACTTATGGAATAATTTAGTAGAGAGGAAATGCACTCTGGAGGAAGAAACAATTTTAAATTTAGTGTGCAGTTGTCCTTTCAGGTTTTATGCAACCTCAGCCTTAGCAGAGACATTAAAATCAAATTAAGACCGTAGATGATTTTAATGAACGGATCCATAAAAGACAGGGTTCCAGGACTGTTTTCTTATTCAAGCTCATAAATTACAAAGCAACAAAAGTAAATACTGCAGTCCTACTTCTAGGACTTAAATAAAAACAGTAGGACCATATAACACTCAATTTCTTTTTACCGCTAGGTGTTACATACATGGATATGTATGACTGTTACGAGGTATACACAGAACTAAATTTAGCAGTTTCCTTTTTTCTGAATATCAAGTGGGCCACAGTGCCACCTCACATTGCTTACTTATTTATTTCATATGGTTAATGATGGAGGATCGAAATGGCACACTTATGTGTTTCTAGAAGTGACAAGGCAACTTTGGCTTGGTTAAATGGATTGATTACGCAAGTCATTCAATATATAAATGGTGCCTGGATGACTCAAGCCCATTACTGCAGGATACAACTCATTCGGAGCTAATTATCCTAATTTGGTTCCAGTCTGCAAGGGGAAATGCCTGAAAGAGCAACTTATATATCTACATGTTAAAAATGCTTCCACGATCAAGCTCCATTTTTAATTAGTGAGACCAGATAGTTTGTTTCATTCCTCATACCTTCTTTTCCTTGTTTATACAGGGAAATGTGTAGCAAAGCCTCCTTCTTAAAAACAGAGAAAAATGCAGCTACAAACAACAAAGTTCTGCTAGAGTACATGTAACTTGTATCACAAAGAAACTAAGCTAATCAAATAATATTAATAATAATTATTATTCTAATCCTGACATCTTGCTGAATGCACATTACAGGCACATGAAATCAGGTCACAGAAATATTGCTGAATTCGTCCATATTTTTTTATTCATTGTTTATATGAAATTAATGCAAGTCTAGTCTGCACCGGCACTGATGGAGGGAAAATAAACTCATTGGGCCGGATTCAAGAAACCTCCGTGTAAGAGTTAATATGTCTTACATGGAGGCTGCAGTCTAATGGTATGACGTCAGCATGCCATGCATATTCATGAGGGCATGCCGAATCATACCCTAGGCTAACACGGTCCGTGTAGGAAAGTAGGGGGAGTGTTCAAATGCCGAGTTCTGCAAAGGGACACGCCCCCAGAAGAGTCAGAGTCCTAAAAGTAAACACCCACGAGCGAGTCCGCGGAAATGTCAAGGAACACAACACCACATGCCCTCACAGACTATAAACCCAACTGTAATGTAAAACGTAAAAATAGCAGTTTAACTTTTTTTTTTTTTATAATTTCCAAAATGTTTGCCCATAGTTACGCTCATTTACGCGGGTATGCCCTCCGCTCAGCCACAGCTAGCAGACATTGAAAAGCATATAAGATCTAAATATGCAAATTAAGCCAAGTAGCAATAGCGTAGTGATAGAGACGTTGGCCAAAGAGGAGGTAGTCACGGTTCGAGCCCCCACAACATCATTTTCCATTTTTATTTAAATAAGCATGAAACAATCCCCGGACGTATATATATATATATATATATATATATATATATATATATATATATATATATATATATATATATATATATATATATATAAACTATAATTTAAGTAAAATGTAATGAAGTGGGCCATGTATGTTTTAAGAAATCCGACATAATAAAATATAAAAAAAGGATCAGAATTTCCCATAGCTTAGCAAGGCTTTAGCAAGTTGAATATGGGTGCCCTTAGGTGAGCAGCACTTTAACAAGCTTAATATGAGTGCCCGCAGGTGAGCAGCGGTTTAACAGGTTTAATATGAGTGCCCGAAGTTGAGCAGTGCTTTGCCATGCTTAAAATGAGTGCCTATAGTTCAGCAGCACTTCACCCAGCATAATATGCGTGTTCATAGCTAAATAACACGTTACCCAGCGTAAGCCATTTGCGCGGAGCTGCGCAGCGCGCCAACCAGCTTACCAGTGGGCAACATTGGGCAAGCTGTATCAAAGCCGCCTTTACACAGACACACCTTCTAGCCTGTCTAGACAGTAGTAAAATAAAAAAGCAATGCCCAGGGTCGAACCTGGGATACTGTGCACCATAGTCAAAGTACTGAACCACTATGCCATGACAGTTGTACTGAGAAATGCAGTATTAGCATATGTATAGGAATGAATGGAAATAGAAGCATGATGAAGCAGGTTTTTTTAAGCTGATAAATATCCAAAACGACCAATCACAGATAAGTGCGGGAAAACCGGCATATATAAGCCCCATAGGTAGGAATACACAGCATAACTGATTGTGGTACCCATTTGCAGTCAGGATGGCAGGTGCAGGAGAGGGAAGTCACTTTAGAGCACAAATGTGGGGTGTTGAGGAGTCAAAATATATGGTTTGGCTCCTAGTCCATGATCATGAAGCACAACTCATGCAGGGCCAGGTTCACTGGGGTGCGTACAAGGCAGAGGTGTGGAACCGGTTGGCACATGATCTCACCAGTACCACAGGCATTCTGAGGACTGGTGAACAGGTCCGTCACCACCATGCGGACCTGAAGCGATGGAAGGAGGACCAACTGAACCGTTGGATCCAGGAGGCCCGCCAAATGCCCAACGCCCCATTATTCAGTAAGTATCCATGTAATTAAGTATGTAAGAAATACTATCCTAGCCTATAGTATGGAGACATATGTTCCAATATTACTTCCTTTATATTACAGCTGCAGGTGTCCGTTCCGCGAATCAGCGAGCTTATGCTAATAAACTGCTGAGGTTGCGTCACCAGGCAGGTTAGTAATTATTTATCTGGTATTATCATATAATATAAGTGAGACAGATTGTAAAAGAGTTCAGTGTTGTAACCCACTAATAAAGGTCAAGTAAGCCTAGAAGAAAGATTCTGCTAGTATTGTAAGATTAGATAAGTGATGCAGCCTGGAAAATAGTGTAATGCAATCCAGTAATAAAGATTAAACAAGTCTCAAATGGAAGTTTCCACCTGTATTGTAATATCAGATAACTGCTGCAGCCAGAAAATGAGTGGTAATCAGTCAACAAAGTATAGACAAGTGTCAAATACATCCTTGTAAATTCTGCCATATGAAATAAGTGAGTCAGCTGGAAAGGGTTGTTGTAAACCAGTAATAAATGTTAATAAAGCCTAGAATTAAGTACCAGTCTGAAATGTAAATATAAAATAATTGAGAGAGTGTGAGAGACAGTTTGAAGCTACCAAGAAAGCTGTAATAAGTCTGGAATAAAGGTATACTGCAGTCACTACATTATGAAATTAATGAGACAGCCACAACCAAAGAGTGTAATGTGTTAAATAAAATACAGAACATGGACTGTGTCTGTCCCACAAATTGGATATGTTGCTGTACCCTTGCATTATGGAAATAGTCTGGTTGTATGAAATGTTGAACATCCACAGTTGTCTAGACCCATATAAATCAAATGTAGCAGGATGCTGTACCTGAACGCAGCCAGATATGAACATATATGAATAAAAATGGAATGTATATTAATGTAGCAGTAACATCCCCATCTCCAACATTCCTAAGGTTACATACAGGAAACTGTACTAATGCATGTAGGGGATATATATCTGCATCTACTAGGAATGTACAGTATATGTATAGGTAGTTTTAGTTGTTAATGTAAAATTTCTCCTCCTTTCCCTATTTTCACAAATGATGCCATTCCACACCAAACCGGGTTTGTGTATTCGCAATTAATTCCCATGGACATTTGTCCTGTTGGTTCATACATATCTGCATGTACGTTGATGCATGTGCCCCATTCACATATCCAAACCTGATGGCCTGTTGCCACCAATCAACCCTGCATGCTGTTGGAATGTGCACTGTTGTTCTAAATATGCATGTGTTATGCTTGCTGCTCAATGTTGGGAATTTATGGGTGTTTGGTTAATGGGAATACTGATGCATGCTGTTACAACTAATTTTGAATGGTGTTGTTTGTTACTAACCCAAAATGCCATAAAATACTGCTAAACATAGGACAACAGGGAAGGCGGGTTCCAGCAGACCCACCTCTCCCACCTCAGCTGGCGAGTGCACCTGGCACCAGTGCCCAGGCCGGGACCTCCTCCTCCGGTGGCCCTGTGTCACCTTCGGGTGGAAGTGCTGCAGGGGATGGGGCTTGTCCCCCCTCTGCAAGCATGGCCGGAGGAGAGCCTCCACTCACCCTCCATAGGGTCTGATCTGTGGTGCGTAGTGAGATCAGGTGTTCTGTGACTGATCCCCTATGCCAGCTTGAGGCGAGGGTGGTGCAACTCATGGGTGTGCCTGCCCGTCCTATCCAGCCCCCAGCACAGCCCTGGCCTGGGCTGTGAAGGCGCAGTGGTAACTGCCTATGGGTGGGGATTTCAGTTCCACTGTTGCCATCTGTGGGCTCATGGGCTTGTGATATCCAAACACCCATCCCCGTCATTTGTGTTTACCCCCCACATGTGTCATACTCCGCCCCTGTATGCGTCTTGTTTGTTTTGTCTGTTAACCTCCCCAACCTACCTCCCCAAATATACCTACTTCCTGTACATCACATTCCACTCTCACCTGAAAAAAAAATTGAAAAAGGGCACTCCGTTTCCACAAAAAAATTACGCCCCATACATAGCTGCCCAATTCCCACACATGTCCACTGGACATGTAAACTGATTATTCTAAATGGCAGTACAACATATTTTGTTGTCCTCACCCCTCTCTCAGGGGTGGAAGGTTTCAAATTTTACACCAAATTTCACACATATGCACAGCTGTTGCTGATAAAGAAATGGGCAGCTATGGGCCTTCCCTACATCCTTCCTGCACATCCCGAGCTTGTTTTCCTACTATCCTACCCTCTTTGTGCCCCCTTTTTCACCACTTTCCTATCTCTCCATTTTCTTTTCTTTAAAAGAAATTAGTGCGGGTGTTAGCGGGAGTAAGCACTTTTAAGCAGTGGTCAGCAGGTGTGCGCTTGTGTGCACTTAGCTAAGTGAGTGTGCGCTCAGCTAAGCAAGTGTGCGCTTAGCTAGACGAGTGTGCGTATGTGTAAGCATCGCACAAACCAGTGCAAACCCACTTACAACTGCTTAAAAGTGCCTTAGTCACTCTGTATGACAAGGCCTGTAGTCTGCTCATCAGCAAAATAAATTACTACACCTGTCAGTCTCGAACCCCGGACCTTGGAAACACTAGTCTGCATGAATTACCACTGAGCCATGGCAGATATACAAGAACTTGGTGCTGAAAGAAATATATCATGAAATACAAGGAGTGAATATAAAGGAAATATTGGAAGGCCATTACACAAAGCTTGTTCCCTGAATCCTTACTGGCAATTCTTGTGGAATTGCATTACATTAGTGTGATAAGAGAAACAGCCATGCTAGGAGGTAATAATGTTACAGTAGCACCTTACAAACCCCACACAGTATCAGAGCAGGATAAACACTGCCATATTTGAATAGGTATGAGGCCAGACTTCCCAACTGTGACTGATTTACAGGGATGTCCCTGATTTGCAAAAAAATGTTACCTGTGCCCCACTGACTCCCTGTGAAATGTACTAACAGTAGGCAGAAAGGTGGGGTATCCCACGTAATGGTGATTGTCAATAAGTTAAAGTAGACACTACTTGCACGTTAGAAATGGTGTAGTAATACATATGCTCAAAATACCCCACAGTCACAACTGCAGAATATCTGAAATATATCACGGGTGTATCCCAGTGATATGTACCTTTCCCTGAGGCTGGTCAAATATATACCTGAGAGTATCTGAGGCCTGCAAGTGTCAGAAATACACAGGCATATCAACCTGTCTGCTGTTACACACTCTGCGAATAGCTGTAGAATTACTCCCACAAGCACACCCTCATGTAGGAGTACAACACAGAAATATCAAAGGATGTAGCCATCTAACAAACTAATGACAGTATTGCAGTTTACAAGCACTGCATGTGCCTGATATTCATAATTGTTAGTACAAAATACAAGGCCCTAGTACTGCTCAGCAGCAAAATAAAATACCCTTGTAAGTGTCAAACCCCAGACCTTGGGCTCACCAGACTGCATGCAGTGCCACCAAGCCACAGCAAACATATAAGAACTTACTGCTGAAAGAAATATATCATGCATTACAAGGAGTGAAGGTAAATGGAAAATAGGTAAGCCATAGCAACACATTCCAGTAAAGACAAATATCAGGCCTTCAAGGAGTGAATGTAAAGGAAAAATAGTGAAGCCATAGCAACACATTGCAAGAACTACTGTTGTATACCAGTTAATCCACAACTCCCACAGGAAAGTACATACTCCCATGTAAACAGTGTTAGCATTAGCAGGTGTGAGTTAACATACACACTGAGAAGAGTGAAATGGAAAAAGCAACAGTCAGGTTTCAGCAGTGGCTACAACACAGCCTTAGATACGAGAGACATACCAACCTTCTGACTGACACAACAGTGTCCACAGCAAACCAGCATGGTCCCCACGTTGCAAAACTGAAAGGCCTACGCCTACCTAACCTAACATTTTATAGCAGTGTCCTGAAATAACAGTGAGAACTGCAATTACCACACAGCAGGCTGCATGCAATTAGTAAATGCTGGCCACCAATTGGTGCAGAGGCCATCACATGCACATGTGCAGATACCTACAAAAGCAGCCTGTACTACCAGTCCACACATGCAATAATATCATTGCAGTAATTGGAGGGAGAGAGAGAGAGATAGAGATAGAGAGAGAGAGAGAGAGAGAGAGAGAGAGAGAGAGAGAGACAGACCAAAATAAAACAAAAAAAAAAAAAAGAAAAGAAAAACCAAGCCAGCCAGCCATGCATGCAGCCAGCCAGCCATCCAGGCAGCCATCCAGCCAACCATCCAGGCATCCAGGCAGCCAGCCATCCAGCCACCCATGCAGCCAGCCAGCCATCCAGGCAGCCAGTCAGCCATCCAGGCAGCCATCCAGCCAGCCATCCAGGCATCCAGGCAGCCAGCCATCCAGCCACCCAGGCAGCCAGCCAGCCATCCAGGCAGCCATCCAGCCAGCTATCCAGACAACCAGCCAGACATCCAGGCAGACAGGCAGCCATCCAGGCAGCCATCCAGGCAGCCATCCAGCCAGCCATCCAGGCATCCAGGCAGCCAGCCAGCCAACCATCCAGGCAGCCAGCCAGCCATCCAGCCAGCCATCCAGGCATCCAGGCAGCCAGCCATCCAGCCACCCAGGCAGCCAGCCAGCCGTCCAGGCAGCCATCCAGCCAGCTATCCAGGCAGCCAGCCAGCCATCCAGGCAGCCATCCAGCCAGCCATCCAGGCATCCAGGCAGCCAGCCATCCAGCCACCCAGGCAGCCAGCCAGCCAGCCATCCAGGCAGCCATCCAGCCAGTTATCCAGGCAGCCAGCCAGCCATCCAGGCAGCCATCCAGCCATCCAGCCAGCCATCCAGGCAACCAGCCAGCCATCCAGGCAGCCATCCAGCCAGCCATCCAGGCATCCAAGCAGCCATCCAGCCATCCAGGCAGCCAGCCAGCCATCCAGCCATCCAGCCATCCAGCCATCCAGCCAGCCAGCCCGCCAGCCAGCCAGCCATCCAGGCAGCCAGCCAGCCATCCAGGCAGCCAGCCAGCCAGCCATCCAGCCAGCCAGGCAGCAAGCTAGCAACCTAGCGAGCCAGCAATCCAAAAAAAAAGCTGTCAGAGACAAAGGTAATGTAAACTACATAATCTAATAATCTACATACTGTGAACCATCCGTATGTGTTAGCAGTCTGTATCTATATGTATTTGAAGATGTGCATAGGGCAAGGGACATACTGCAACTGTTAGTGAAGGCTGGACATACATATGTAATTGAAGGTTGCTATGTGCACATATCAATGTAGGTTGTAGTGTGTGGCATTGAAAACAGCATGCAGTGCAGGTATATGTCATGTGGTGGTGAACTTCTGTGGGACTGAGCCAGTGAGGCCTGCTACAGCTATATGGCTTGAGGACAGTATAATGCATTATGCACAACAGTGTGCAATATCATTACAGAATGGTATGTCTCACAACTGTTGCAGAAGTGATATTCCCACCATGAAAGGTGGGCAGTCCATGTACCTACATGTGCATGTATATGTACAGCAATGGATGTTAAAAAGTGTGTGTGTGTGTATGTATATATATATATATATATATATATATATATATATATACATATATATATATATACATATATCTATATATCGATATACACACACACACATATATATATATATATATCTATCTATCTATATATATATATATATATATATATATATATATATATATATAGCTACATATCTATATATATATATATATATATATATATATATATATATATATATATACATAGACAGAGAGGTCTGTATAGATACATAGAGATATATGGATAGATAGAGAATATGTATATACATATAGATATAATAGACAAATACATATATAGATATAAATTTAGATACATACATGTATACAGATAAATATGAATGTCTATAGATATATATATATACATATATATATATATATATATATATATATATATATATATATATATAGTTATATATAGCGGTGTGTATATAGATATATATACATATATATATATAGATATGTATATATTGATATATATATTTATATGTATATATATATATATATATATATATATAATAGATATAGATATAGATATATAGATATATATATATATATATATATATATATATATATATATATATATATATATCTGTATATATATATATATATATATATATATATATATATAAAGAGAGTGAGAGAGGGGGACATGGGGGCAGATGTACTGCAACAGGTGCCTGGTGACCAAGGCATGGACAGAACACCAGTGTTGATACTGCAGTACCGTACCTCATTCCAAAACATGTTACCCACTAACTACCACATAGGTGGTTGCCTGCGTACCACTGGAGGTGTCAGAAGGGAACATGGGGCACAGGTGTACAATAGCCTCCCCTTTGATATCCACAGTGGCAGACTAGTCTTGTAATCCCTGTACATGGTACGTGTCATCACAAAAGGTGTGTCAGCTAGGGGAATGTAAGCCAGTGTACCCCTGTACACCTCACAATGTCCTATGCAGTATGTACCTCCCATGAGAACTACAGCAAATGGAAAGGCCACAGACATACCTAACAAAGACTGATAATGGCCACAAATACATTCCCTATGCAGACTGACTCACAAAACCACAGCTAGAGTGCCTTGCATACTGCCTACACAGAGGTTACCAGTGCTGAACATACAGAGTTATGTCACACCCATACCAGTTGGCCAACCACCATGGCAACACCTCACAATCCGTCCAGCCTACATGACCTAGGGCCCTAATCCCTGTCACCGCACTAAACAGCACATGCTGGAGGTACAGGTTTCTGTACACAAATATTCCATACCCTGGACTAAACCACCCAGCATTAACAAACAAGGCTCCTCATTAGTAGATGTCATACATACCCCTGATGAATGTCATGGAGATAGGTAATATGCCCTGTGAGTCACCTGTGTGTAACCGTTTCACAGGAGCAAGTAAAATCACAGTACGTGTGTACCAAAGGGCAGGGTAGCATATGGCTAGGCTGCCCTAGGCCCAGGGCCAATAGCATAGTACCTACCTATGAGACAATGCACACACACACATGTACTCAGTGCAATACCAGCTATGTGACATTGAATGAGTGTGACACTGACTGTGTGCAAGGTCTGTAAAGGTGTGATAGCTTAGCGTGAGTTTGTGTCTGTCATGGTAGTTGGTGTTCTTGGTGTGAGGCCAGAGAAATATGTGTCAGTTATTGGGATGCAAACATCAGGGGCGGCCTGTGCTATTGGACTGCCGGACTGCAGCCCCCTCAACTGAAAATAACCCCCTCAACTGAAAGTAAAAGAAATAAAAAGAAAAAGAAAAAAAGTTTAAACATTCGCAGACTTCGCGCATGCGCAGTAGTCCGGACTGCTACCGAGAGTCTGGAGCATGCGCAGAGACTCTCAGCAGCAGTCCTGATAGGGAAACATGAGGAACGGAGCTCCCACAAGTCTATGCAGTTTTAAACTGCATAGACTCACTGGGAAAATGCGTTGGGGTCGGACTGCAACGCCAGCAGTCTGGAATCGCTGCAGTCTCTCGTCGGGAAGATCTCGCGGGTCTTTGGATTTAGTGGATCTCGTGGGTCTGGAGTTGCAGGCGGGCTTTGGACATTGAATTTATGGTGATTTACTTGGATGTACTTTCTTGCATTTATGGTGATTTACTTGCATGGAGAAGGACAAGCTACCACAGGTAAGTGTGTGTGTGTGTGTGTGTGTGTGTGTGTGTGTGTGTGTGTGTGTGTGTGTGTGTGTGTGTGTGTGAGAGAGAGAGTGTGTGTGTGTTTTATACATAATGTGCTTGAAGGCATATCAAAAACAGCAATGAAGTAAAGAGTGCATCCCCCCAAAAAAAATTACTACATGCTTTTCTAAGAAAAAAAAGTTTGATGACTGGTGATATTTGTGTGAAAAAAGTCTACTTGTATTTTACAAGCGTCAGCAGAGATTTTTCATTATTTGCCTGTAGCCTTAAAGTTTTGTCGTGCACTGACACTGAAATGCTTCCCTTATCTTCAGTAAAACCATGCAGGCTCCAGTGATATCTCTAGCTAGATGAAGACCTGCTTGTGGCCTTAAGGGCAATAGGCTTCGTGCTGCTACTGTCATCCTTGCTACAAGGAGGCTCCCAAAGAGACTGTAGTCAAGGCTTTGAAACCAAGATTATTCTCACTGTGTTTGTAACCTAATAAGAATAAGGCAGTGTAAAGCACAGCTTAAAAGCATGTCTCTTATTAAGGGCTAGTGCACAGAATAAAAGATGCAAAGCTATTTAGAGGATGCTTCATACAGGTTTTAAAAATGTATTAGCTCTGCACATCAGGGTTCGTAAGAAAAATATACTTCATGTGGTGGTAAGCATAGGGTTCTGAGATTCTGAATATCTGCTTGCAAAACTCACTGCAGTGGCATAAAACAGAAACACAAGTCATGGTGCATATACTCAACTATTTCTTAACAATTAAAAAAATGAAATGATTATGGCTTATGCAAAAACAATAAGCAAGTAATGTATTAGTTACAGATTTCAGACTAAGAGATAATAAAGTTCCATGTTCCTGTGTAACTGCCCATTTTGGACTACAAAGATAATAACAGTTAACTTATATCTGCTATGTGAGACACAGATCAATGAAAAACAACACATACTTAATGCTTTAAGACAGAACAAATTCATTTATTTTGCTTTTTTTGCTACTAATTAGCCATTTCAGTTGTGCTATTAATGACATATATTCTTTTGTCTCATCAAAGTTATCACTTTAGCAGTGATAGCACTGTGTCATAAACAGGCATCATGCAGCTTGGTTTGGGACTTATTCATAACATTTAATTGGTCACCCAATGGTTAGCCAATAACCTCTTCTATTGGAAGCACACACGGAATGTTGTTAATGGCTTCAGGCACAGCAATTCCCCCCCTGGAGCCCAGCATTACAGGGAGTAAAGCAATTTCCTCTACTGCGATATGTGCCCAATAGCTAATCCTTTCCACTCCTGAAATGCACACTGGTTGGAAGTATTTATACTAGCTCACTTACCTGCTGGGTTGATAACAGGCAGTTATTCTCCAATGCTTCTTGAGCAGAGATTTTCGATTTTCGTTTTCACTGTACTATTTTACATTTCCTAAATATTTTTTCTTAACACTGTATAACTTCTTTTATGTAATTGCACTATTATGTATCTCTATGTGGAGCTTTTCTCCCCGGGCCTCTACTGAAAATGGACATGTATCCAGCTAGACCAGCCCGGTCAACAAATGTAAAATAAAATAAATAAAAATAAATAAAAAAAAACACTTGTCTGATGCTAATTAAGTCAAATTGTAGCCCAGAGACTGTAATCAGAAGGCAGCCAAGGTCAAATTATCAGCTATGTGAACATATTCAAACAAAATATCAGCTATGTGAGCATATCCAAACACATCTCTCTTAAACATTTAATCATGTTAACTCCTACATTACAAAAATTATTAAAACTACAAAAAATGCAATACTTAGAGCACCTTCCTATAAATGATCAATGAACAGTAATACAAACCTAAAATACCACATGTTCTGCATAAGAATGATAAAATATCCTAAACACTGTTTATAGTATGTCATATTTTCAGACGTATAACAGCAGCGTAGTAAGGACTTTAATTGTGGTAGGGAATACCTCAGGCTTAAACCCTGTACCTTGTATGCAGGTATTAAAGACCTGAATTCCCTACCCACCACCATTTGCCAAAAAAAAATTGCAGATTTTTTGCCTCATATTTGATCTGATCTGTTCCTCATAATGTCTGTGGTTTGTAAATACTGCAATGTTTGATATTTGATGGTGCAGAGGTAGCATTGTTGCCTCACAGCTGCAGATTCTCAGGTTTGATTCTTGGCTGGGGTGCCTTCTTTGTGGGGTCTGCATCTTCTCCCTGTGTTTGTGTGGGTTTGCTTTTGTGTCCTCCCATGTTACAAAGACATGTCTGCATTATTTCTTCCTGGGCCTCTGCTGAAAATTGTTTTTTTGTTCCAAGTCAGACTGTCATGATTAACAAATGTTAAGTAAAATTGACAGGCATTTGAATTTCAGACTTCAGGTTTCTGAATGCTTAATTCCTTACATATTTGATTGTGCAGTGATAGCATTATTGCCTCACAGCTATAGGTTTTCTGGTTTGAATCTTGGCTGGGGTGCCTTGTGTGTGGAGTTTGCATTTTATCCCTGTGTTTGTGTGGATTTGTTCTGGTGTCCTGCCATTTTACAAAGACATGTGTCTGCAGTATTTCTCCCTGGGCCTCTGCTAAAAATTGTTTTTGTTCAGTCAGAAGTAAAATTGACAGGCATTTGAATTTCAGACTTCATATTCTTCAGAAAATACATAGTACAACAACCTTTTATTTCTAGCAATAAATATATAGAAACACAACCTTTTATTCTAGAAATTTTCTAAGTTTATAAGATGACTATTTGAAATTTGTCCTTATTTTTGGGACTGTATTACCGTCTTATTGGCTTTGTCCAGGTTTTTTGTGCTAAGGTTGACAGCTATGGCAAGAACTGAATCCGTTGAATATGTTTGAGAGCTGTATTCCCTTATTACTGAGTTTGTCCAGGTGTTTTGTGCTAAGATGTTGACAGCTATGATGAGAACTGAATTCATTAAATGATAGCCATTTAAGTTTCAGTCTTCCTCTCTTTCACAAAGCAGCTGATTTGGCATAGTGGTATGTTGCTCTGACTCTTTTGCACAGGGACCTTGGCAGTAAAATGTATGGTGGTAACACAGCATTTTATTCTAGCAGCTTTCCAAGATTACACAAGCAATGTTTAATGTGTCCCTGGTTTTTGGCCTTTTGACCCACCCCAATAAATTTGGCTTTTTCCAGATTTCTTGTGCTGTGAAGTTGAGATGCACTTGAGTATTGAGTAGATTTTACAAGGAGCTGAGAGCTGCAGGGGAAGAGAAGTTTAGTGCTGCTTATGCTAAGTCAGCTCGCATTGCTAATAGCACAACAGGTTGTATTTGCTTTTGATGCAGAAGGTTGTTGTTTCTACTCCCATAAGGGGTGAATGCTGCTGAAAGTTAAGATACTAACTATGAGCTTGTTATCAGTTTGCCATCCATTTCCTATTGCAATATTACTAGCTTATTTTTAATGTAATATAGGCAATTTATTCCTCAGGGGCATCAGACACTTTATTTTTCGATGAAACCATGAAATATAAAGGTGTTTGCTAGCAGCAACCTCTTCATCACAGATTTATTTAACGTGGAATTATTTAGATTACTTCTTTACTACTTCAGAGATTGTGCATATTTACTGATAATGGTGGACTGTAGAATTGTGCATATTTACTGATAATAGTGGACTGTAGAAGTCTGAGTAGACTTTTATGATGGAAATGTTCTGAATTGGGCAGTTTTGTCATTGGTGCATGCGTTTTGTTTCATTGTTTACTGGAAAAATGTTCAAAGCAATAGGAAGGTGTATCAAAGAGCACATGTATGTTTCATATGCAAGGGGCCTATGATTTGAAAACAGCCCAGAATTAATCTTTATCTGCCACGGGTAAAATGTATTTTCTTTGAATGTGGGTTTCAATGTTGTTTCAATGAATGTGAGTTTCAAGGTCAGAGAAGTTTTAATGCTAAGTTTGTTTAGCAGATGTCTTAGTATTTGTGCTGTAAAATGCAAAATAAAACTTTCAAATGAAGTTCAAATCATCATAGAAGTAAATCAGTATGCACATTAGTGTTTATGGTAAATGGAGTGAAATAGCCAAGTAATGGATCATTGGAATGGCTGCAGGGGGAGGCTCTATTCGACCATGGATTTGTGAGGGGGAAGGGCGGCAAACTTAGGCAGCCCCAGCTGAACTATACCTCCCAACTGTCCAGATTTTCAAAGAATGAATAGATTTTTGCTTCTTATTTTTGGTTTGTTCCTCATAAAATTTGTGGTTTTCTGGCAAATCATTTAGGAATTAAGTCACTAAATAATGACACACTGAGTTTCAGACTTCATAACCTTCAGAAAAATGCATGCTAAAGTAAGACCTGTTCTATCAACTGTCTCAGTTTATACAAGAGCAATTTTTAGTACTGTTTATATGTTCCCCCAATATATTTGGCCTTGTCCAGATTTATTGCATTAACAGGTTGAGAGGTACATGCAAATAAATTGCTTTATAGAATTAGGCATAGCCAAACCTCTCAACTGCCCCTGATTTTGGCTCAAAATGTTGCTCTTCCCCTAATGATTCCTCCACAAAATAGCAATTTTGGAAGAAAACATGGAGGGTTTACAATTAAGAAATAACTGTAATAATCAGAGTTATAGATTACTTTTATTTCAGAAATGCATGTAGATTCTTTTATTTTGTCAGCTGCTCAAGTTAGCAGCACTAATATTAAAGTGTCCCTTCTTTGACAGATTCCCAGCTGTATTGTGTTGCTATTTTATATTTTTACATCACATTTTTGGTCCATTTTTCATAAAATTGTGTTTTTTGGCAAATTAGTGACAAATCATTAAAGACTGAAGTTAGAAAATAATGACAGACATTTGAGTTTCAGATTTCATACCATTCAGAAAATTCATACTAATGCAAGACCTCTGTTATCTTTCTAAGTTTATAAGACCAATATTTTAAAAATTGTCCTAATTTATGGGCCTTTGTCCCATTTCTTTGTATGGCTTTGTCCAGATTTCTTGCTCTGAGGTTGAGAGGTACAAATGTGTCAGGGCCATCACAAGTCAGCCAGAGACATTTCAAACTGTGACATACTTGTTGCACCCCACTCCCCCATGTAGTGACTCTGGATGTGTTGAAGCAAGGCAAGGAGTAGTTATGCAGTGTAAATGTGCAGAGTATCCCCCCCATCCAAGGTAGACACAAGTACTAGAGTGGCTTTCACCTGTCCTTGATTTTTACAGAATGGTCTGGTTTCTGTCATATTTTTTGTACTGCTGATTTATGCTTATTACTCATAGTGCCTGTTGCTCTGTGTTTAAGTAGCAATACTTTAATGACCATCAGGTAAGCTTGGCTGAGATTGCAAGATGCAAGTAAGCTTTAATAAGCATACTATTAAAGAATTGCCAACATTGAAAGCCTTTCTGTTGCCATGTAGAGAATACTTAACTGGATAATGTATAAGCCTTGGGTATTGAAATGCATATGACATTATTTGTAATAAAGGACAGGATTACATTATTTTAAGAGTCTCATTACACTTGGAGACTTCCAGTCATCTCTGCAGGCTTTACCCATAAACAGAATGCCAATCTTGTGGTCCATAACCTGTACAGTAATCCTTTTAAGAAATGTATCTTGAGCTGATTTCTTGTTTGCTTTTCATTTTTTACTTTGATCATGTTTTCCCCATGAAACAAGTAGATGTCAGGCAGCAGGTCTTTTTTTGGATAAGGAACATTTTTACAAGTGGGGGCATCAGAGATTTCTACTTTCAGCATGTTACTTGCTACTTTAATAAAGCTGAATATAAATTATAATTAGAACTGCAGTGCAAGAAGTGGTTTGAGTTGAGTGTTGCTTGTTTTTCTTATACTTGATTTTGACTGGCATTCCATTAATGTATTTAAAAAAAAGTATTTATTTTTTCGTGCCTCACAACCTTTTTTGTTTCCATCTAGATATTAAGCTGTCATGCAGCCAATGCATTAAAATATTTTTATTCTTCTACACTTCATTTTGTCTTGAATGGACTCAAATAATGACGGTTTGGCACCCAGGGCAGTATATTTACTTTTTGTGGTTTTGAGCATAGCTCCTCCCCTTTCTAGTTGGCACCTTCCCATTGACCCCATCCATTCAGCTGTCTCCTGCAGCCCCCCTTTGATTTGAAGTCACCAGCTGCCACTGGCAAACATAGTAGATTGGCATATACTGTGCTGTAGTTCCCTGTGTACGACTGCGGTGTCCCATCATAGGCAGAAGCAATACATGTATGCTTAGTAAGTGGCACTGCTGTTGAATCCAGCTCACATATGAACTGTTGTCCTACCTGATGTTGTAGGCTTAAACACTATAGTATGGTGTATGCTCACATTCTGTGGTAACACTGTTTGGTGTGTTACCTGTAGTCTGCACAGATTACATACCTCATGCATAGGTATCTGTAAGTAGGGGCACACAGTACTATAAGGTACACAGTTAATGCTCATCTGTGTCGTCATACATTTGTGTGTTGTATGTATGTGTAATGTATGTGTAATGATGCCTGTACCATGGCCGCACTCACATGTGTGTTACAGGGTATGTGTGTGTACCTGGCAGCATGTATACTCTGTGACAGCAGTGTGATGGCTTTAGTAACAACTGTGCATGTATGTCAGGTAGGGGTATGGCATCAAAGACTAGGGTGGATTACCATTGAAACTGTACACGTGTATTGCATTCATTGCATGGGACGACAATATTCTTCATCCATTAGCTTGATACGTATCCCAATGTGAGGTTGTGCATTGTATCCCAAACAGTGTGCTGAGTGCCGGTGTATACTAGTTTGTTGTATGGAGTGTGGCAGGCAATGTCAGACAGTTGTGGGCTGAGCACTGATATGTGGTATCGAACATGTGTATCCCCTGATAGACAGACAGATGCTATATATGGCAATGAAGTGATATCAGTACATTTTAATATTAAGTGTGCCACATGACTTGCTCACATATTTTTCTTTTCCTTCCTTCCAGGGTGATGGTACCTCAGAGAAACCCACCTTATACAGCAGCAGAGGATCAGGAGATCCACCAGAGCCTGATGCAGAATTACTGTGTGCTGTTTTCCAGGACCAGCCAGAACCAGCATGAGAGGGCTTCACTGTGGCAAGAACTTGTCCATTGGGTAAATGACATAGGCATGCATAACCGGACATATGAGCAGGTACGCCATCACTGCAGTGATTTAATTAGACATGTCTGGCAGCGTGCATCTGATATCCACAGACAACAGCTTGCCACAGGTGGTGGGGTACCTATCCACCCCCCTCACCAGTGTGGAGGAGCACCTCCTAAGTGTTGTGGCTCCAGGCCAACAACAAGAACATCCACAAACATGTGTCATCACGGAGGCCGGAGCCACCCAGCATGTTGAATTGGAGTGTGCAGGTAACATCCCATATCTGTAGTTGACTGTTCTCTGTACTGGTAGTCTATGCATGTGTGAGATGTGTACTGTTTGTGTAGCTGTTAACCTGCCCATTCTTCTGCAAGATTGATATTCTGAGCATAATCTGTACACCTGTGAAAGCCACCTGTTGTACTACTGTACTTTATCATACTCACAGTATCAAAGGCACAGTTGTGGCCACTGGCAATCACTCTCATATGTTTGCAGGTCCCTCTGGAGTGACAGCAAGGCAGCCAATCCATGCTGGTGAGTGTGTAGTAACAATACTATTGCTAATGACATGTGCATGTCATATGGAGGTGTAGTGTGTGCACATGTAACACACCTACACATAATGCATGCTGTGCATGTTTGCTGTGAGACTATGCATATCCCATTATTTTCAGTAGCTGCCTCACTCACATGCAATACACAGAGCATGACACACATGTGGCAACACAGTACTGGATATTGTGTAGGCATACCAGATACACATGTACACAACACACACATGTTTGGCATACACACTACACCTTAGCCTGCTACACATGTCCAATTATGACATCTGCTGTATGGCCAGCCTTCAGCATCCCAGTTATCTACGCTGCACACATAATATACCTGATGGGGTAGAGGTCTATCATGTCTTTGTGCAACAGTCTGGAACAAATAATACATTCATGTTAGGCAATGCTCACTGTTGTCCACCTTACACACCCATGTAACAAGTGGCTGTGTAATTGTGGATGTAGTCATGTTACTGCACTTCAGGTACAACATGCTAGCTTCCTGTCTGGCACACATTATTATTGTTGACTGACCACAAGAAGCATGTTGTTCATGGCTCACGTTACTACACCACATCCAGTTCCACTGACCACAAAAGTACACATAGCTGTTATTGTGTAGCACCGTCATGTGTTTTGTGTGTGTGTGTGTGTGTGTGTGTGTGTGTGTGTGTGTGTGTGTGTGCAAATCTATGCACCCACAGTTTGTAACACTTGCACAACATTGTTATATCCTTGTACACATTGTGTCCCAGGGTGGAGACAATCACTGAACAACTACAAACAAGCATCAAGTACACGTATACTGTTATTAACAAGGGCTGTCTACACTTGCACTGCATGTTCCTGTGCAACACATAACCTGCATGCTGACACGTGCAGTGATGTTTTTCCTTGTGAAATGGTCACCCACCTTAAAACAGTATTGTGTATGTGTTGGATTGCAGGTGTGTCTGTGTTTGTATCTGCTGTACAGAGGAGTGTGCCTGTGTGCTTGTGTGCCTGTGTGCATGTGTGCATGTGTGCCTGTGTGCAAGTGCGCCTGTGTGCATGTGTGCATGTATGCATGTGTGCATGTGCGCCTGTGCACATGTGCACCTGTTTGCATGTGCGCCTGTGTGCATGTGCACCTGTGTGCATGTGTGCATGTGTGCATGTGCACCTGTGTGCCTGTGTGCATGTGTGCATGTGCATCTGTGTGCATGTGCACATGTGTGCATGTGCGCATATGTGCATGTGCACCTGTGTGCATGTGTGCATGTGTGCATGTGTGCATGTGCACCTCTGTGCATGTGCGCCTGTGTGCCTGTGTGCATGTGTGCATGTGTGCATGTGTGCATGTGCACCTGTGTGCCTGTGTGCCTGTGCGCCTGTGCGCCTGTGTGCGTGTGTGCTAATATCATGTACACATTTGTAAACTGTGTTTCCTATCTTCCTCTCACAGGTTTTGATGTTGCTCTGGTGGAGTGCAGCAGGGAACCTGAGGCCACTGCTGGGGATAGTGCTAATGATGATACATGTGTAATGGCACAGGGAGGTGTGACAGGGTCTGTCGTTGGTCATCCAATTGACAGTACACAGCAGTCAACCCCATCAATGCGCACAGTCATCCTGCCGATACATCCATTGTCACCAATGTCTTTAGCTAAGGGATAGCATACAGTGGGCATTGACCAAGGTAGTGTGGTATCATTGGCACATGCATCCCCTCACAGCAGCCATGGCCAGATTCCTGACATGGTACCACATAGGCAGATGTCCAGTGGTTCTCGTGGGAGCATCCGTGGTCATACTGCCCCTGTCAGACGTGCCCACAGAGGTCTATCAACCTCAGCTATGTTCCAGGCTGTAATGCAGGCACAGGCACGTATGGAACGGTACACCAGACAGGGTCTGATGGAGCTTAGAGCACATTGCACCGCTATGAATGACACTATGTGTGACATTGCGTCTGCCATCCGTAACCTCAGTGAGGTCATTGATAGACGTTGGGGGGGGGGATTAGATCTGTTCCACAACTACATGTCCAGGAGCCAGAACAGTGCAGGATGGTTGAGGCGTCGACATGGACGTCTTCCAGCAACATTATCAGCTGCCAGTCATCGCGGACGACAACAAACCCGCAGCTGCTCCCATAGTGCCAGTACCAGCCCCAGCAATGCTGGGTCTGTGCTGCCATTATGTCATTAGACCGTCCTAGAAGACCATGTGCACGTGGCTCTGGACAGTCCCAGCAGGGACATGTGTCATGTCAACAACCCACTGCTTCTCATGACAGTACCCAGTCTGGCTTAGTACCTGATACTGCCCGTAGCACCCCTGCCAGGCACAGGTACCATGTCCATGGCCAGAGACATTGACCTGTATGACCTGGCAGGTACAGTCTGTGGCTCTCCACAAACACCCGTATATGGCAGCCACATGGTGGAACTGTGTGCATGCATACACACACACACATAATGCTAACACTTAGGGCTAACACATACACACACACATCGCAGCAATGTTGCCCCATCTTGTACTGTTGTCCCTCACTAACACACACACACACATACATGTCAATTGGATGTGTCAATGGCAGACTCTGGCAAACCAAGTACACACCCTGTGCATATGATGAAACTGTGCCACCTCCTGCCATGTGTAACATTGATGCTGGCACAGGATAGCATGGTACTGATGCACAGGGTGACTACATAGCACTGTAGTAATATTATCATGTTGTTAACAGTACAGTGTAATGATATTGTTGTGGGTATATTCGAGCATGCATGATGCATTAACTATGTTTGTCATTGCAGTTTTGTATACACCAGTGTTAATTCCCAAAGTGTACTGTCTGCACATGTGCCACATGACTGTTGTGTGTACCTGTGCCTGCATGTGTTGGGGTGTGGACAGTACATGTGTGATGTTTGCATCACTGATTTGCAGGTGTACATTTGTGAACATGGTCAGCATGGAACATGACATGGTTTGACAGTATGCTGTGGGTGATACGGTTTCCACATGTCAATGGTCTGCATTCTGGTAGTATACTCAGCTTACATAGCCTGACATTCAGTGTTTATTACATGGTGTCTCCTCAACTGATACACAGATGTAGGAACCTGGTGTCAGTGATATCCCTGCAGTACTACACTATACCAGTAGCCATTGTTACTGAGCCCCACACATCCGTGGGAACAATACCCTTTGGCATATAGCAGTCTCATGTACATGCCAACACACTATGGATATGCCCATCCATGACTGCAAATACATACAGTGGCCTACAATGCATTCTACACATGACACACCTAACCACCACAAGGGTATCATTCAGATAGATACCTGTTGTCCAAGCCATGGTATATTGCTGTAACGCTACCATGGCATTGTCATCGGCATGTAGTTAACATACTATTCCAACAGTACCATGCAGGTGGTAGCACCCATCATGTAGAACTGGTAATGGTGTGTACGTGTGGACAGATGTTATCTTGTCTATCCTGTGATATTCACATTTCCAAAGGTATTCTGCAGTCCCTCTGTGTATCACCTAAGCAAGAAGGTGTCTGTATGCATATCGGCAACAGTTGCCATACACCTATACTGGATGGCCATCACTCACAGACTTTGCTGTGTTTTAACATGTCTGACATATACTGCAGACATGAACCGTCACCAACATTAATCTATCAAAGCTTTCATGGGTGTGTGTTTCACATAGTTGGCCTAGGACACAGATCACTACAGTAGCTTGCATTGTCACCAACATGCATGTATGGCCTAAGGTCTGGTAAGCTGCGGCACATGGCGGCAAAGGTAACAACTGTATTCATATGGGGCAGGCTTCACACATAGGAACTATTAAAGGTCACAGGTACATATCTGTATGTGGCAAACACATACCTGATGTGTGCATGGCAATTACTGTTATAATAATATGTCATACAATAATGAAAGCAAAACACACAACACATTCACAAACTGTGTGACAAACACACACATGGCATTTGTAGGATTCAAACCCCTACCTAACTAGGTTATGACATTTGAGAGAGATGCATTAGCACAGCACACTATTCGCATTACTGGATGATTTCCCTTCTCCTGATGTATTTATAGGGTGCTGACATCATCAGTGTTTCCAAAGAAGAATGTACATCTTTTAGTGTGTTATCCCAGTCTTCAAAATGGCCATTCCTTTCACAAAGAATTGCAGACATACACACACCCCATATATAAGCTGTATAACAGAAGGAGGAAGCTACTACATAACAGAGCAATATCCCACAGACCCAGATAGATCATAACCTCTCCTTTGCTAATCACATTGACAGAGAGTAATTGCTAAGAACTTTGTATAGCCCTCCTTCTCACATGGGCATTTGCATGTAGATCATGTGAGGTCATTGTGACCCTCTACTACTCACTTATCAGGACCATGTTTGACTACAATGCCCCTTTTGGGGTGTACCTTACCCAACACCTGCGGCAACTACAGTGAACACAACAGTACCTCCCCAAGTGAATCATGGGCTACACACAGATGTCCTATGCAGCTCTGCTAAAGGATCTCCAGCTCTACTCAGTTGCTTAACGCCTACTCAGAGGTAATCTATGCCTGACGTACACAGCCATTTCAAACCCAGAAGTAATGGACATGCTCCACCTCATAACATCCAGGACCCTTACAGCTACACACTCCAGGGACGTAAACCTCAGCACGAATATAAATAGGACATGCTGCAGGGACAGATTCATTACTCACAGGCTCCCCTCAGTCTGGAATTGAATCCCAATTAAAGTTAGACATAGCCCCTCACCAACCCTCTTCCAGCAAAATACAGCCACATGGATGGGAAATTGCAAATTCACCCCTGGGATCTCCAGTGTGTCCCTGCTTGACAGAGGCACAGCAAAGTAGCCTTAAAGGGTGCCTTCTGTGACCTACTTTACAGAGGCACAGTAGGCTACTCTACTGGGGAGGTGGACGCCAAATACACTCTGCCTAGGCTTATGAATTCCCTAGGGCAGACAGCCTAGTATCGACCTCTGCACCTATGTTTATGTTTGGGATGCACAATATTTGTTGCTGCTACTGTTTGCAGGCCTTTATTGCCATAGCTTTCACAGTTTCAGTGAACAACGTGTTTATCTGCGTAACATGTTTGATCTTGACAGGGTTCCGGTATATTAATATATGTGTCTGTTGTCATTTAACTGTATGCACAGGGTGGATTGCTAGATCATGGGAGGTTCCTGGCTTAACACATACAACTGCCAAATATGTGTGACTGACTGCTATACTCAGACATGGCCTAAGTGAGTGAGCATGCCCAGTTCAGGCTTTCCATGGTTTGTTGCCTGACATGTGTCTCATTTATCCAAGTCTGTGAGCATGCCCAGTGTGACCTTTTCAGTGTGATCTGAAGTCCACTACATTTGTGGTTGTGTGTGAACATGACCAGTACTGACATTAATGCTGTGTGTGTTGGAAGTCATGTTGTGTTCTTACTGCCAGACTCTTTTGTGTCATAACTCAACAGGGATTATGCTGTGCTTGCAGGGTTTCCATGGGATAGTTTGCAAAGGCTTGGCAACATTATCTCATACTGGCTTAACCCTGCAATACTGTCATGGTGTAGTGGTTCAGTACTTTCACTATGATGCACAGTATCATGGGTTTGAGTCCCGTCACTGCTATAAATGCTCATACTGAGCAGACCAGACTAGTTAAGGGCCAGTTGGGCAACTATGAGCATGTTGCATTTTGTTCAGCTATGGCCTACTTAAACCAGGCTTGTCTGACATTGCTGTGTATTCACCAACTTGGGTGGATATTGGTAAACATTACTCCACAGTGACCACAGTTGTACTACTTGGTGTGTGTGATTCTGTTCATAGGTTCATACTAGGCTATCTGCCCTAGGGCATTTATAATCCTAGCCAGAGTGTGTTTGGCTTTCAACACACATTGTAAGTGGAGTTTGCCATTACATTTTTCATGGTTAGTATACTGTGCCTCTGGCTAACAGTGACATAAAAGTGATATCCAGGGTAAACCTACAATCTCCCATCCACTCATCAGGATTCCTCTTGAAGAGAGTCAATGAGGGACTCTGGCTAACCTGGAGTGGGAGTTTACTCAAGAGTGGGGGGAGCCTCTGGGTTATGGATCTGTCACTCCAGCATGTCCTATTTATTTCAGTCCTGAGGTTCAGGTCTCTTGAGCGCATAGCTTGATGGGATTCTGATTTTCCAAGGTGCGGCATGTCCATTGATTCCAGGTTGGACATGGCTTTATACATCTGGCACAGATCACCTCTGGGCAGGCAGTATGCCACTGAGTGGAGCTGCAGTTTCTTTAACCGGGCAGTGAATGGTATGTGTTTGATCCTCCTGGTGAGGTACTTTTGTGGTCTTTCCAGCTGCTGCAGGTGTCTGAAAAGGTACATCCCACAAGGGGCATTGTACTCTATTATGGGCCTGATGAGGGATGGGTTAAGAGGTACAATGACCTCCACTGATGTAGATGTGATTACCTTCATGATTAGGTGGGCTATATGAAATGTTTCTCTGAACACTTTGGCCACATGGTTGTCGAATGTGACATTGCTATCGACTTGGGTCCCCAGGTCCCTTATCACTTCTTCCATACTTAATGGGTTACCACATATGTAGTAATTTGTGGGCACTTAGTTTTTGACAAAGGGGAGGACGATACACTGTTTTGTGTTTAGCTTGAGGACATGGCTCTGGCACCAGTTGTCTGTTTCTATGAGGCCCTTTTGTAGGATGCTTGTGTCAGCTGGAGGGTCAATTATGGCACCCAGTTTGCAGTCATCTACAAACCTGTTCACCAACAGTCCTTCTGTGTTGGCCTGTACCTCTGAGAAATATATACCAAACAAGGGAGGTCCCAGGACTGAGCCTTGTGGGATGCCACTTGTAGCTGGTTTGTGGTCTGACATGGCTCCAGCATTTCAGACCATGTGTGTTCTGTCCTTGAGCCAGTTTGCAACCCATCTAGTGACATTGGGGTTTCTATTGAAGCTGGTGATCTTATCTATGATGACCAAGTGGGGTACTATATGGAAGGCTTTTGCAAGGTCCGGGTAGGCTGTGTGGACCACCATCCCCTCGTCAATGGCCTTGGTGACTGTTTCAAATTACTCAACCAGGTTTAAGAGGTAGGATCTGCCCTTAACAAAGCCAAAATGGGTAGGATCCAGTGTCTGTGTGTCCCCAATATGTTTATTTCTGAGGTCCATGATGATCCTTTCCATAGCTTTCTAGACCAACCTAGTCAGGCTTCTGGGGCAATTGTTTGCAGTATCCATTGAGGCACCACCTTTGTGGAGAGGGTCCATTGTTGCTGTACACTGCTCTTTGGGTACATATCGTGTGTTAAGGCTGACACTGAACAGTGGTTTTATGTGTGTGTTCAATTCTTCTTGGGGTTCATGTTGGACACAGCCCAGGACACCGTCTGGTCCCATTGATGCTGTGTGTTTTGCTTTGGAGAGGCTGGCTGTTACCTGAGCATCTGCGATGTCAGGGGGCCAGCACTCTGCTGGGATAGATATTTGCCCTTTTGGTGGGGAGGGGGGGGAGAAGTTTGCACTGAACCTGTCAGCTTGGATGTTGGCAATGTCTGTGGGTTTGTTGTATTGTTTGTCATTTTGGACTAATTCTGAACATATCTGGGGATTCCCACATAGGTTCCTACAGTAAGTAAAGAATGCCTTGTGATTATCCTTGGTGTCCTGTATGATTTTATCTCACAGATGGCCTTAGACAATTTTATGTGTGGACGTTGTTTTTCAATAATACTGGTCAGAGATGGCTTCCCTTTTTGTGATTTGGATCTATCATCTAGTAGCTTCCTCCTTGTATTGTATAGTTTGTTTATGGCTGGGGTCCACCAAACAGGATGCCTGCCTTTGGAGGATTGGGACTTGGTTTTATGTGAGATTGCATGATCCATGCATTCCTGATGGTGTTCATAGAATGCGTTTATAAAGGGTTATAAGGTCTGGGCTGTATTTTCCACAGACACAGGGGCTGTGAAGGATTCCACCTCAGTTTTGAGGTGTGTGACATATGCTTCAGTGAACATTTTTCACTGTGGTTTTCTGGCCATGGGCTGGGGTGGGGATGTGAATATCCAGTGAGATTACTATCTGGTGTGATCGTACCAGTGAGGGATACACTTCTGGTCTTGGGCATAGAGTCCCCATGTTGGTGATGATCAGGTCCTGTATGCTTTCCCCTCTTGTGGGAGTGGTAGCAAGTTGTTCCATAGCATTTTGGTTTATAAATTCTGGGAACCTTTGGCCTAGGGTGTTGGAGCAAGGGTAATGCTCCCAGTGTATGTTTGGGTAGTTGAAACCACCCAATATAATGGTGTTTGGGGAGATCTTCATATTGTCATGTGTTCTCCAGTCGGCCAAGTGTGGTTCCTGGGTTTAGGAGGGTGGTCTGTAGCAGGCTATGAACTGAAAGGTGGTTTTACCCACTGTTGGTTACACATGGGTAGTCTCTGATGCTTCATGCTGTGCCACCAACCTGGGGGTGTGGGTATCTTTGACAAATATTGATACTCACCCTCCTTTTGTAGTTTGTTCCATGTTTTGCAGTTGTAAAGCATGGTATGAGGTGTACCTGTGAATGCTAGGGTGCTCTTGGGAGCCTTGAACCAGGTTTCTGTTACTGCACAGATATCAGCATTCTCCATGCTGAGGAGTGTTTGGAGTGCATGCATCTTGCACTCTCAAAACACAGCGAAAAAATAGAGCAAAACACAGCAAACAGCCAATACTTCTCCAGTTCTTCTCCTTTATTGTCAACGATCTGGTACCTCGGCAGTTCGCCTTCAAGGATCACAACTCACTGCAGCACAGCAGTGGTTTTATATATATCTCATTAAATCTCAAGCAATTAAACAATTAATCAATTTAATTCTTAATTTCAATGAAGGAAAAAATCTTATACATTTTTAAAGTGATCTCATTGAGACTACACATTTTATAACAAAAATAAGTGAACAATTGAATAATAAGAATAAATATGCATTTAACTCATTATTATTTACACAGAAAAAACACCATGACAATAAATATATTCACATGTAATTTATAAATATAAACATAAATATAATATATGTTCTTAACATATTCAATGAAATTACTTAATATGTATTTTAAACTCATTAAATGCCCAATTCTAGATTTAAACCATAAGGTTTTAAAGTGTTGAATTTCAGAATCATCCTAGTCTTCAATTCTAGTAATTTACTAGATACATTGTCTCCCCTATGAATGAAAGGTTTACCCAAAACACTAAATCTTAAACTGTCTGGTTTTCCATCATGGGCTTCAATGAAATGTTTAGCAACAGGACTAGATAAATTCAAGTTTCTAATGTCCTTCAAATGTTCCAAGATTCTTACTCTAACCATTCTCTTGGTTTGTCCTATATACCAAATGTTGTTACAACTGCAGGTAAGCATGTACACAACACCAGTAGATTTACAATTAAAGTCGTGCTTGGGGGTATGGTTAATTTGATTAATAGATCTAACATTAATCACTCTATCACATAAGCTGCAAGATCCACATCTAAAAGTTCCCACATTAACAGAGTAAAATGTTCCTTGAGTTAAGAGATTATTGTTTAATAATTCCTTCAAATTTTTTCCTTTTTTATATGAAAAAATTATATTACAAGGAAAGAGCTCACCTATAGATTCATCCTCACTAACCAAATACCAACATTTTTTAATCAAAGATGTTAATTTCTTATAAAAAGCTGTGTATTTGGTTGCAAAAAAATATTTTTTCTACATCTCTTTCCATTCTCGTTGGATGTTGAACATCCGTTTCAGACCATATGAAATTCTTTTTCTTTTTCACAACATTATCCATACTCTTTAAAAGTTGCTTTTTATCAAACCCTCTTTCCAATAATCTTAAATAAACTTTATTTAACTCATGATCTACTTCATAATCTATGCTAGTGTGCTGATAGATTCTTTTGAATTCCCCATAAGGCAATGCTTTTAACAAATGTGGAGGATGCATGCTGGTAGCATGCAAAAACATATTAACAGAAGTACTTTTTCTAAAAGGTCTAAATTCAATAATACTATCTCATTCAAATAATGTTAAATCCAAAAAATTGATTTCATTTCTATTGACCTCATATGAAAAGGAAAGATTATGTTCATTATTGTTCAATGATTCAAAAAAATCAAAAAATTCCAACAGATCTCCTTTACATATAAAAATTAAATCGTCAATAAAACGTTTGTACATAACCACTCTATGTTTAAAAAAATCAGTAGGGTAAATAAACTTTTCTTCAAAAGAATCCATGTAGATCACAGCATAAGAGGGAGCATAAGCTGCGCCCATTGCAGACCCTTTGACTTGTAAAAAGAACTCATTATTAAACATAAAATAATTGTGGGTCAAACAAAATTCTAATAGGTTTATCAAAAAACTAGTTCTGGGACCTTCACCTAACATATTAAGTATTGACTCAAGTCCCCACTTGGTGTTAATATTCGTATATAAAGACTTGACGTCTATGGTCACCCAATAATAGTCACTATTCCAACTAATTTTTGACATTTCATTAATTAATTCTTGAGTATTACAAATGTGAGCACTGACCCTGTTAAGATAAACTTTTAACTGAAAGTCCAAAAAGATATTAACATTTTCCAAAAAAGAGCCTACCCCAGATACTACAGGCCTACCAGGGGGCTCAACTAAATCCTTATGGACCTTAGGCAGTGCATATAATACTGGTGTAGTGGGTGCTTTAATGTACATTTTTTTAACATCAGCTTGTGAGAAGAACCCTAACCGTTCACCCCTTTCCAATAAGAATAACAACTCCTCATTATAAGATTTTAGGGGATCACCTTCAAGTTTGTTATATTCCTCACAATTTAAGAGTAATCTATTAACCATCCTACAATAATCTAACTTATCCATAATGACCCAATTACCCCCTTTATCAGCACATTTAAATATGTACTCATTTTTTAATTCCTTAAGATTTTTCAAAGCCTGCCATTCTTCCCTATTTAAATTAAATTGCTTTTTTTCTTTGCAGAATTTCCTAAAGGACATCTCTATTTCTTTAAAAAGCACTTTTTGAAAAATAGAAATGGCTGGTATGGAAATCGCCGGTGTGAAATTGCTCTTAACATTTCTAAATTTCGGCATCATTAACTTGCCATACCCTGTCAAATAATTAACATTTAAATTAGTATTGGTATTGGGACAAATTAATCCAGCATCACATTCATCAAAAGAAGTATTAAATTCATCACATTCATAATTATAAATTGATAAATTCATTAAACTTTCATCAAAATCAATGTCACAAGATGATTCACTATGAGCTTCACCATAAACTGAATCTGAACCATTTGCATCAACAAACTTTTCAAAATACACTCTAAGTAACAATTTACGAATAAATGTTTTCACTTCAAAATAAATGTCAGCTAACGACAGAAAAATCGTTGGAACAAATTTACTCCCCTTACATAATACATTACACATTTCATTACTCAAGCACAAATTGGATAAATTAATACAATCCAACGATGACACATTATTAAAAGTTCTATTAGAAGCTGTTGTAGTCAAACCTTCATTTGTAGCGGTTACGCCCCTTTCTACCATTTCTTCCGTTTCTCCCCTTGTTGTAATTGTCATTTTGAAAGTTCACATTGTTAGTGGAGTTTGAAGCTTCATTGGAAACATCCGAAGTGTTCCTATCAAGAACACGATTGGAGACAACAGTTCTGGCAAAAGAAACATTTTTAGCAGCTACATTCTTTTCCATTGAAGAGAAAGAAGAGGCAGAAAAGTCTCTTTGTTTGGAGCTGCGAATCCAGCTCCTCCCCCTAGATCTGTTACGTACGGGTTCATGTTGCCAGCTGAAAATAATACCCGTCTCATAGTCTTTTAAATCCCGAATGAGTTTATTTCGTTTCCTCTGTACGATGTCAGCCTCTAACTTGTTAATTTTGTCATTAATATTGACCATTTGGACTCTATAGTTCAATTCAGCTACAAGTTCACTCTGCAGCATGGAAATCTCATTTTTAAAAGGATTCCACCTCAGTTTTGAGGTGTGTGACATATGCTTTAGTGAACATTTTTCACTGTGGTTTTCTGGCCATGGGCTGGGGTGGGGATGTGAATATCCAGTGAGATTACTATCTGGTGTGATCGTACCAGTGAGGGATACACTTCTGGTCTTGGGCATAGAGTCCCCATGTTGGTGATGATCAGGTCCTGTACATTTTCCCCTCTTGTGGGAATGGTAGCAAGTTGTTCCATAGCATTTTGGTTTATAAATTCTGGGAACCTTTGGCCTAGGGTGTTGGAGCTAGGGTAATGCTCCCAGTGTATGTTTGGGTAGTTGAAACCACCCAATATAATGGTGTTTGGGGAGATCTTCATATTGTCATGTGTTCTCCAGTCGGCCAAGTGTGGTTCCTGGGTTTAGGAGGGTGGTCTGTAGCAGGCTATGAACTGGAAGGTGGTTTTACCCACTGTTGGTTACACATGGGTAGTCTTTGATGCTTCATGCTGTGCCACCAACCTGGGGGTGTGGGTATCTTTGACAAATATTGATACTCACCCTCCTTTTGTAGTTTGTTCCATGTTTTGCAGCTGTAAAGCATGGTATGAGGTGTACCTGTGAATGCTAGGGTGCTCTTGGGAGCCTTGAGCCAGGTTTCTGTTACTGCACAGATATCAACATTCTCCATGCTGAGGAGTGTTTGGAGTGCATGCATCTTGCAGTTTGGACTTCTGGCATTGAGTAGCATTACTTATACTTTCTTATCCCTTGTGATTCCTATGGAGGTGGGTTTGTCTTTAGAGCCTTACCTAGAAAAGACACTATGGGGGTGACAAGAGCCTTTGGCAATATCCAATAGGCCACAGGTGATAGGTGACATCCATCCCTAGCAAAGCATCATGTCTTGTCGAGCATCCCATCCCAGGCTGACAGGCATTGAATCCCCTTTCACTGACACCAATACTTAAGCCAATTGTTGTAATTGATCATTTTGTCTTCATATTGTGGCCTCATGTTTGGTGAGGGTAGGATGCTACTGAAGGTCATCAAGTTTGCATATACGACATGGTGGTAAATGCAGTTTAGCACTACTTTACATTGCTTAACACATGGCAATCATGCCTCAGGTTGTGCTGCAGGGCTGCATATGTCGGATGCGCATACTGCATTCCCTACACATGTTTGGAAACAGGTAGTGTCAAGTTAGGCATCCCTTTTACTATATGTGCAAGTCAGAGAGAGGTATCATTTCCAGGGTTCCTACTGAGCCAGTGTATGTGCTATGCATTGCCTCTTTACCAAGGCCAAGGCATACTGGGCACACCTCTTTCTGCCTACTGGGGCAGGCTCAGGTTGTTCCTCCTCCGAGTCACCCTCTGTCTGTGATGGCCTTGGCACTGGTGGGGGGCTGTTTGGCCCAGGCCTATGCTGGTCCTGTTGCAGCTGTTTTCGCAGGATCATATTATATAGCATAGCACATACCATGACAATTTGGGTACATGTAGCTGGTGAGTATTGCAAGGCTCCACCAGATGTGTCCAGACACCAGAAACGTGACTTGAGCAACCCAAACATACACTCGATTACATTTCATGTTTGTGCGTGTGCCTCATTATAGCGTTCTTGTTCAAGTGTGTGTGCATTTCTGATGGGTGTCATCAGCCATGGCTCCAGTGCATAGCCAGCATCCCTCACTAAGTGACCATGTGGGATGTCCCCACTGGCAAATGTCTGATACAGCTGCGTCAGATGCCAGATATGGGAATCATGGTAGCTTCCAGGGCAGCCAGCACACACATTCATTATTATGCCCTGGGCATCACACATGGCCTGGAAGTTGATGGAGGGGGAAGCCCCTTGTGGTTAATGTAGGCCCTACCCCACTCACCGGCTGGTGCTTTGATGCATACATGCGTGCAGTCTATTGCACCCACTACCTCAGGGTATTTTGCTATTTGCTGCAAGAGATGCATATTGCTGGCCAATACCTCACAGGAATTGGGGAAATATACATGATCACCGACATGTGCTGACATGGCATCCAGGAACTGGTGCAGTACCCTGGATGCTGATGCCTGTGAGATCCCCATCATATCACCAGTTGGTCTCTGAAAGGTACCTGTTGCTAGTATTCTTAGGCCAACACATACCTTGGTTTCCACTGGGATGGGTTCCCCTCTGTTGGTTCTGTGTTTGAGGCGTGGCCTGCACAGCTCAACAATTTGCTGCAGGAGTCTCTGTCCACTCTATAGCGCTCCACTATCTCCAGCTCATGTAAGCCCTGGTAGGTGACCCTGGGCCTGTACACTCTTCTCTGTCTCCTCACTGTGGGTTGTCCGGCAGCATTTGCATTGTCACCACCCTCAGCATGTTGCATATGTCGTCTTATAACAGCAATGGCAGCCCCTAGCATTTTTTGTCTGAGTGAAGCTTTTTCAGTTTTCACTTCTAGCAGCATACTCCAGTGTTTCAGTGTCTCTTGTGAGAAACAAACTGCACTATTGTTTGCAGAGTTTTAAGTGCTGGGCTGGGCTAGGCTAGTGTTCTACCTGTGTTATTGCCTGATTCAGATTGTTTTCACCTGCTAGCTCTATTAGTATCACCTGGTAGCTTCCTGCTATTTGTTGTGCTTCCTTTTTCCTTTCTGTTTCCTCAGGGGGAGCGACGCGCATACAAGCGCAAACACGCTCACAGCAGCTCACACACGCACATACATGCTTAGATGGACTAAAACTTGCTTATTCAGGTTAAAACGCGTGCACACCAGCGCAAACAGGTTTAGAGGTCTTCCAACAGCCTTATACATGCTTACTCCAGCTTAAACGTGCGCACTCACGCTTCCACGCGCGCACTCTGTCTTACTCAAGTTTACAGGTGCGCACACTCACGCATACCCGCTCAGCAAGAAACTCTGGTGTTATCCACAGTATACATCTTCCATTTCTTGGCTTTCCCTGGCCTACCTGTTGACACACCTCTTTCCATGATGTCTAACTGACACCTAACAGATGCCACTGTCCTCCAATGAGCTGCACTACTTTCATACACACCCCCTTGTGATGTCACCTATCTCCTACTCTGTTCCTCCCCATATCCTACTCCTACACTCCACTGACTGTGCTCATTTGTTATGTAAAAGTGCGATTCACTATCCTAACACTCATTTACATAGGATTGCCTACTAATGCTTGGTTACATGTCTTAGACTGGGCTTCTCCCCTTAGCAACCCCTACTCAGTGGCCATGTTGTCTTCAGCCTGCTATTCTCTTACATTGAAATTTGACTATTTTCATAAATTCCATGTTTGTAGCTTTTATTGCCTTATTTTATGATTTTTATAGCACACCCCATTTGCGTGGTGCTACGCTACGCTTAAACATCGGAAATCGTCAAAAAAAAAAAATTTATTTTAATTTTGCATCAGGGAAACTTTCCAATGGCCATATATTTGGCCATTGGCATGCTTCCTCAACCATATGCAGCCTTTATTTGGAGCTGACAAGGCTCTGTTGTGCTATTTCTAGAACGGTACTCAGTTGTCAACTGAGTACATTTCTGCAGCTAACACGTCTCCTACTCAGACAGGTTTCTGCTTCCTGGATTGCAAATATACCTCATTTGCATGCCTTTTGGCTGCAAGTGAGGTAATTTGCATATCACAGCCCTCTCTGTGTAGGAGATGTGTTAGGAGCTCTCTTACACACCCCTACAGGCTGTTCGTGGATCGCTCGTCGGACATGATGGCTGCATGGGGTCTTACTCTACTTGTAGACTCTGTGCAAGCCATCGTGAAGCCAGCCCATTGTGTAGGCAGAGGATCCAGATCTGATTAGAGGGGTCATTATGCAAAAGTTCATTTACAGCCTGAATTTAAACATATCCATGTTAAAAAAGACTTTGGCTTGGTGATCAAAGGCAAGCAGGATAAGCATCTCAGCCTTTCACAGCAACCCTACAAGGTAATCAGGATACCAGTCACTGGAGAGTGATACTTCCACACACTTGTACATAGAAACTGTGAAGACAGGTGTTACATTAGTACACTTTCAGATGAGTTACAGTTTTCTGTCAAACACTGCCAAACAACACAGCAAATCAGTATATGTGCAACATTTATGATATTTTTTCTTTTATTACACATTTCATCAACTATCTGTGCCAAAAGACTCAATAAATGAAAATCAGATAGTTTCTTGCTGCTTTTCATATCATATGCATATCAAAACTGAGCAAATAAAAAAGATACTATATATATATATATATATATATATATATATATATATATATATATATATATATATATATGTGTATGTATGTGTGTATATATTTATGTATGTGTGTATATATTTATATATGTGTGTATATATTTATATATATATATAAATGTATATTTATATATAAGTCTTTTAATTGTTGATGAACTTTACTTGACAAAAAGGATATCAAACAAGTTCAACGGTGATTACCATCTGTACAAAAAAATACCTAACTCAAGTGATCACAAATATAAACAAATGCATTACATTTTGATCACCTAAGAAAACTCAAAACTTGATATTGCCCCCATGCTCTTGGAAATGAAATATAGTAAGTCCACAATCACACCGCTGTGGAGAAAGAGGAAAGCTCCTGAGGTATATTACTGTCCAGCTGTTGAAGTCCGACTGTAATTTAATTCAACTACTTTCATGATCATTGAGATTTACTAGAAATAGTGGCACATTAAAAATGTGTGCAGCAACCAATCCCCCCACCCCCAAAATGGCACCTATATACACATACATATATATATATATATATATATATATATATATACACACACACACACACACACACACACACACACACACACACACACACACACACACATAAAAAAATATATATATATATATATATATATATATACACACATATACATATAAATATATATATATATATATATATATATATATATATATATATATATATACACACACACACACACACACACACACACACACACACACACACACACACACACACACACACACACACACACAGATGTATGATTACATCATGAATATTTAACATGCTAAATGGCTGACATACAAATGATGGACCCTAAACATGCCAAATATAGATTACGCTGAAAAAAATCATTACTTGAAAACCTGTAAACTGAAATGACATAAAGAACCAAATTTCCTTTTCTGATCTAGAAACCATATTCCTACAAAACATTCAGGTTAAACCTGCCTTAACAGTAGTAGTGTTATAGAAAGTGTTTTTTTCCAAAGTAAGGTGCACAGTTAAGGTACAGAGCAGAGTCTGGTTTACAGTTAGGATTAGGGTTCACATTCATTACTAAGGTGGAGCACCTTAGTAATGCATGTTAACCCTAATCTTAATCCTAATCCTAAACCTGTCCCTAATCCTGACACTAACTGTACATCTTACCTTAGAAAAATCCTTTCCATAAGGCTTCAACTACACAAGACAACTCAGACATATACACACACACAAACATACATGCGCTTCAAATCTATCCCCTTACCTGACTCTAACTCTAACCATAACTCAGAAATACTCATGCGAACATTAAATCTAACCATTCCCCCGACCCTATCCTGCAATCACCCACTAAAGCTATCCCCTTACCCGACCCTTCCTTTAACCTTAAAGCACATACACTTATACATAACCCTAAATCTATCCCTTAATTAATACTTCTACTCTAATTCTAACACACATACACTCACACACACAACCCCATGCCAAATCTACCTCCATTTCCCTTTGTTGGCGAGTGAAGATATTGAACAGTTCAGCAAGTTTGCTGATCACCCAAATTAACATGTACTACACTTTGCTGACCAAACCAGTGTTTAAAAAATGCAGTTCAAGCATCGGTGTGCCATGGGTATACTTCACTTTGTTGAAAAACCTATTTGTTAACTATCTTTTTATCGAACCCTCTTCATCAAAGCTTTAATCCATCGAACATTCATTTAAAAGAAAATTTTTCCAGGGGAAAAACACTTGGCTATTATTGGGAATTTGCCCTTTTCCCCACTATAGTGTGATCTCAGAGCTGGTATATTTAGTTAGGTGGTGTGGGTGGTTCAGCCCCCCACATTGGTGTGTGTGGGGGTTGTAGTCCCCCCACCTGAGTAGGTTTTAAATATTATTTTTGTGATGCTTGCTGGTTCGTCTAGTGGTTATTTTCCCTCGGAAAATGTTCATTTAAAACATCATTCAATGGATGGAGCTTTCGATAAATAGAGTTTGACAAATAGGTATTTGCTAAATAGTTAGTTTGATGATGTGATATAGACCCGTGGGTGTGTGGTGTGTGTGTCTCTCTCTCTCCCTCTCTCTCTCATTATATTTGTATATATATATATAGAGAGAGAGAGAGAGAGGGAATATAGATATATAGATATATAGGGATTCACTTCATAACATTGAAATCTCAAAACACTGAAAATGAGAAAACTTAATAATATAGAAGACCAAAACACTGAAACTTCAAAACACTGAAAACTCAAAACACTGAAACTCAAAACACTGAAAACACATATCATGCATATACTGAGTTTAAACAACATAGATCATAGCACTTTCCACCAAGTGTATGCAGGGGGGCAAGCCACCTGCACCCCCCCACACCCCATGCTACTTAAATATATCAACTCCAAGATTGTACTTAGTGTAGTGAAGTGTAATCTTGGAGTTGATATATCTAAGTAGCAGGGGCTTTGGGGGGTGCAGGGGGGCTTGCCCCCCTTGCTTACACTTGGTGGAAAGTGCTGATTTATGTTTTTTAAACTCAGTATATGTATAATATGTGTTTTCAGTGTTTTGAGTTTCAGTGTTCAGTTTTCAAGAATTTTAAGTTTCAGTGTTTTGGTTTCAGTATTTTGAGTTTCAGTGTTTTGAGCTTTCAGTGTTATGAAGTGAATACATATATATATATATATATATATATATATATATATATATATATATATATAAAATATATGTATATATATATATATATATATATATATATATATATATATATATATACATGCAAATATATATATATATATATATATATATATATATATATATAAATATATATATGAATAACTGCTTGTGCTTTTAAAAGCACAGGAATTGGTGTGTGTGTGTGTGTGTGTGTGTGTGTGTGTGTGTGTGTGTGTGTGTGTTTGTGTGTTTGTGTGTGTGTATATGTTTGCATGTAGCTATGTACTCCATAACATTTCCTTCTACAAACAAGTGATAATACAATACAAGGTGAGCAGAGTGGGGAAATTACAAGTGAAACCCCTGAAGCCACACTCCTGGAAGGTCAACATGCCTTATATTTACACAATCAGTTTAGCAACCACGAGTAATGAATGTTGTGGATGGGTAAAATAAGTCCCAAATTCTTCCTTACCTTTAAAAGTACTGAATCGTTTGGTGGTAAGCTGTTTCTCATTCATTTGTTCATAGGTTCATAGGTAAGTACTAGGCTAGCTGCCCTTGGGGGACATTTTAAGCCTATCCAATTTTTTCTTTTTGTGCTCATGTTAACGTAACCCTTTTGATTAAAGATTTGCCTTATCCATCCCATGAACAATAATTAGATATTACCCCTGATGAGAACAACTGGGATTATACCATAGACAACTGGAGGGGACCCATGTATGGGATAAAGCATTTAGGAGCTGCTTCTGTCCATTTGTAGTATAGGGGCCAGTCTTGGAGTAAATTTTCTGTTTCCCAACCCTAAATCCAAATTGCTCATGAACATGAACAGGGATGAACTTTGTTTTATATGGATGGGGAGTCTGTTCCAGAGCAGAGGTAGCATCTGTGAGATATACCCATCTCTCCAAATTGTTCTGTTGATATTGCAGAAGAGGTTTAGATCCCTAGAGCAAGTATTTCTGATGCCATTTGACTTGCTGATGTGCAGCAAATCCATCAGTGTTGGGTTAGAGAATGCCTTGTATGACAGACACAAGTCACATCTTAGCAGTCTGTAGGATACATAGTGTAGTGATGGGGCTATTAGTCAGTCCATATAGGATATGCTGTTCAGGCTTTGTATCCTTTTAGTAAGGTAGTTCTGTGGGTGTTCTAGTTATTGAATGGGTCTGGACAGATGCATGCCAAAGGCAGCATTATATTCAATGACTGGCCTAATGAGTGGCTGAGTAAAGGAGACAATGACATCCCTAGATTTAGACACAATTCCTTTGTTTATAAGCTGCACGGTATAGAAGGACTTTCTTACAATAATAGACACATGTTGGTCAAAAGTCAGTCACTGCCCACATAAAGTCCCATATTCTGAACAACTGGGTCAACTCTTAGGGGCGTATTTTTAATATGATAGTTCCCTGAGATGGATGACTTCCCGAAGGATACAATAATGCATTTTTTGGCATTTAGTTTCAGTTCAATTAATGTGATACTGTAATGCAATGTAGTTAATGTAGATTTGTGTGTGTGTGTGTGTGTGTGTGTGTGTGTGTGTGTGTGTGTGTGTGTGTGTGTGTGTCAGGATTGTGTTGCTAAATCATGCATGTTGTTGAAGCTTGATATGTAGATTTGCCACTAGCTCATTATGGCAGGAAGTATATTAGCCACTTATGTTCCTCCCACTCTTCTGGATATTGTAATGTGGCTTATGGGGAGTAATGATGTAATAAGTTGTGCTGATAGCATGCAGCCAAAAATCAGGTAAGTAGATTGAGGTTGCAACCTAAAACTGAGACCGAGATAATACTTGGCTTTCTCTTGTTACACATCATAGGGATGTCATGATTATTAATTTGCATATTACTAAGGAGTCCTTGTCATATAGTTATAATAACATTCTTATGATATCACAAGATCACATATGAGAAAAGACAACATGCAACTCATGTAAATTTCCTGCTAATAAGAAAAGGTAATTAAGGTACAGTTAGAGGTCGCAAGGTCATGCCCAGTGAACAGTCAGCACACAGCATAAACCAGTGGTCATTAAGGCAGTAATTTCAATAGAAACTAGGCTGTATACCTGGAAGTTGACTGGAGTGAAACCACAAGATTACTGGGAAATACACACATCTTGCACCTCAGAAAGAAGAGGGAATAAGTGGAGTTGAAGAAGAAGAATGCAGTGTTTCAAAACAATGCGTGATAGAGCCTAGTATGGAAATCAGGTACATAAGGATATCTGGTGATGGAAGCAGAAGTCCTGGAAGTTATCAGCAAAGGACTGCATGAAAAATGGGAGACAGAAATAGTAAATTAGGCTAAGAAAAAAACTGGTTTGCTGACAAAGAGGCTAAAAGAGGAGCCCCAATAGCAAAGGACAAGGCAGTAGAGGCACTCTACTAACTTCTGAAAAGTTACTCAACAGAAGGCATAAAGAAGTTATACTGGGTTGCAAGGAGAAGACAAAATTATTAAAAAAGTCATCAGATACCATTTATAGGTGTTGCCAGCAACAAACTGCTCACCAGTGCACAGGACATCAAAGGCAGATGGAAGGAGTACCTCAAGCAGATTCTGCATGAGGAAAACCCCACAGAAGCTGTACTGCCCCAGACAGAGCCTATAGTGAGAGAAGAAGAGGAGCCCACCATAGAAGAAGTAAGAACAGCACTATTCTAACTATATGACAAGGACTCCTTGGCAATATGCAAATTAATGATGTCAGGGAAAGCAGCAGGTTCAGATGAGGTCACAGCAAATATGATAAAGATGTTGGGTGATATAGGGGAGAATGACTCTAGAGAGTACTCATTGCTATAGTATGTTGAGAAAGAAGCATCCTGGATAACTGTAGAATAGGCATTCACCAGTATACAAAAACAAAGTAGATATTCATAACTATGGGCAGCACAGAGGTATCAAATTCCTGTCACACAGCATGAAAGTGTTGAACGGGATTACAGATAACGAATATGCAAAGAAGTAGAAATTAAGATGAGTAACGAGCAGTTTGGATTCAGATCAGGATGCAGCACAACAGACCTAATATTTGCAGTGAGAAGGATAGTTGAAAAGAAGACATAGATGAAGAAAGAGTCCATATTGGCAAACCTAAACTTGGAAAACGCATATGACAAGGTTCCAAGAAAGCTGATTTGGACAGTCCTGTGATGGTTCAAAGTCTCAGAAAAACACTATAGTACATGTTACGTTCAAGGACCCAATGGCACAGGTAACAACAGTGTTTGGGGGGTTCCCAGAGGGTGTGGCTGTGGGTTCAGTTCTGAGCCTACTGATGTTCATACTGTTGATGAACTACATTAGCAAACAGGCCAGAAGGAACACAGTAACAAAGCTGCTGTGTGCAGATCATGTGGCATTGCAAGCAGATTCTGAACAAGAACTTCACCAGACAATAGGAGGATGGAAACCAAAGCTGATGGCACATGGGATAAAACTGAGTACAGTCAGGATAGTCATGGCAGCAAATTGGAGAAATTAGAAGAAGCTGAAATTTGAAATAGAAGGGAAAATAGTAGATGGGTGGTGGAGAAGAATGAACATCTAAATGAAGAAAGAGGTCAAAGCTATAATCAGAGGGGCTGCAGCCAACTGGCACAGAGTATCAGGAGCAGTTTGTGGCAGAAGAATGCCAAAAATAAAACTAGATTCAGGCCTGCTGAATCAAGCTTTGTTTGTATAACTTGAGCACTAATCCAGACCTTCTTTTTCGGAGAAGGTTCCCCTGCACTCCAGTGGCAGGAGTGTGCAGTTGGAACTTGTCCGATTGAAGACTACAGGAACAGGGCTCAGTTTTGAGATGTTTTTACTGGTTAATTGGGTAATTTGTTTAAAAGCCTTTTCTGATTGCTTGTAGTCATCTAAAGCTGTTTGAAGTATATTTTTTTACTGTTTGTAGTCATTTAAAGCTGTTTTAAGTGTATTTTTTACTGTTTTTGCCTTATCTTTGAAAAAAATTCCTTGTTTTCCCACCTTTCTAAGCTAGTATAGTCCAGTTTTCAGGCTAGTGCTGAATTCAGGGCTGTGTTACAAGTTTCTGAGTTGCCCATACCTTACTTGGATAGAAGGAGGTTTCTCTGTTCACCTGTGAGAGAGGGAGCTTTGAGCAGCCATCTGTCCCTGGAGGAATGGTTCCAGCCCAGACGTTAGTAGTTTATAGGCCATTTTGGGATAATTTCTATCTCTTTCATTTCCCTGCTGTAAAAACCACGTTTGCACAGTTTTGCACGTCCACACAGTGCCTGTTAGCTAGGGCTAAATTATTCCTGGCTCCACTAAGTCTCCTCTTCCATTTTTCCCTTGAAAATAGTTTAACTGTCAACCTAAGCACTTAAAGAGCATCTTACAGTCCAGCACTTGCTCAGACCTAATAGCAAGCATTAATATACCCCAACACTTGATTGTCCAGCAGGGCAAGGCTCATTATTCACCCAAGCAATTAAGCAGTTCACCCTACTATTCAGGCATGACCAAAGGGCAATTTCAGGTATACTCCCCAGTCCAGCTGCTGAACCTGAGTATCCTGAGGCAATGCTACAACTGCCTCATGTGCACAGACAACCCTCTCCTCCTACCACAAAACATTAACATATGCAAGAGATGCAATTATATAGCTAAATTGGAGGCTAAGCTCTCTCCACCCAAGACTGGAACAGGCAGTCATGAGGAGAAGGTTAACACTTGCACCACACCTCCAGCCTCACATAGACGTACTAAACCAGCACTGGCAAAAAATGCACATAAATACACAAAATCATACTCAGAGGCTCTAAATAAAAACCTGCAAAAGCATCAGAGACCTCCAAAGCAGACACCCAAAAAACCTGCAACTCCCGTCACAAACCAGACAACACATAAAACACAAAATCAGTATGCCACATAATCACAACCCTTAAGGCGAAATAACATACCTAACACACTAGTGATAGGCGATTCTATAGTCAGGCACACTGATGTCCCACTCACTAGGCTGGACAAGGAGAAGGCTACTGTTAGCTGCCTGTCGGGAGCCAGAATCTGCCACATAACACAAGCACTCAGGTCACTCCAGAACAAGTATAAATATGACTCTGTCATTGTTCATGTTGGTGTGAATGACCTGAGACATACTTCCCTGGACTACATGTAAAGAGACATGGAAGAGCTCTCTGATCATGTAGCCCAGGCAGGTATGACCCTGACCCTGAGTAGCATCCTGACCTCACCAAGAATGATACCGCAGTATAAAGAAAAAATGATCAATTTCAACAGTTGGCTAAGCTTCTGGTGTCATTCAAAGGGGATCCGGTGTCTGTCAGCCTAGGACAACATGCTCAACAAGCCTCACTGCTTCGCAAGAGATGGCTTGCACCTGTCACCCCTAGGCTTTCGAATACTGGCCAAGGCTCTTGCTGCCCCCATAGTGCCTTTTTTAGGCAAGGCTTAAAAGGCAAACCCACCTCTGTAAACAGCACAAATAAAAAAATGAGGGTTATGCTACTCAATGCCAGGAGTTTAAATCTCAAAATGCACATGCTCAAAGCACTCCTTGGTATGGAGAACGTCGACATCTGTGCAGTAACTGAAACCTGGTTCAAGGCTCCACAGAGCACCCCAGCACTACCGGGCTACAACTCATACCACACATTACGGCCACAGAACATGGACCGAAACACAAAAGGAGGGGGTGTATCCATATTCATCAAGGATACCTACACCTCCAGGTTAGTGGCACAGCATGATACCTCTGAGATCATCCATGTGCAACTAACATCAGCCAAATCTGCAATGCAAATTGTGGCCTGCTACATATCACCCTCCATGACCCAGGACCACCACTTCGCCTTTCTGGAGATGCTGGAAAACATGACGGTCCTACTGAACACCCTGATATTGGACGAGTTCAATTACCCTACCGTTAACTGCTAAAACTACTCAAGTACAAACTCCCAGGTCCAGCGCTTCCTGGAATTTATCAGCTCAAATGCCCTGGATCAGCTGGTAATCTCCCTACCAGAGGTAAAAACATATTGGACCTGGTCATCACCAACATGGGTGACAGGAGTTCCGCACCAGAGGTCAACCCATCACTGGTTAGATCAGACCATAAACTAATCACTCTGGATGTCCACACCACCCCCAACCAAGGAAACCACAGAGAAAAACTTTTCTATAGCAAACTTCATCTTACTTAAGACAGATGTGCTAAGTTTTACAGCCCCCATGCTAAAGGATAACAGTGTCCAAGATGCAGCAACCTTTACAAATGCACTCTATGAGCACCTACAAGGATGCATGGATCGTGCCATCCCTAACAAAACCAAGACTCACTCCCCTAAGAGAGGAAACCAATCTGGTGGACCTCTGCCAAAAAACAGGCTATACAATAGAAGGAGGAAACTAGTTCAGAAAAAAAGCAAATCCCAAGAAGGAAAGACATCCTTGATCAGTATCAGTAAGAAACTAAGGTCCCTCATAAAATCATCCAAGGCTAATTTCAAAATAAAAATAGCCAAGAATTCGAAAGATAACCACAAAGCCTTCTTTAACTATGTCAAGAATCTAAGTGGCAACTCACAGATATGCTCTGAGC
>NW_025048869.1:67500-107781 GCF_019279795.1 Protopterus annectens | reverse complement strand
TCCTCTACCAGTAACAGATACATATTCTTACTGCACATGATAGGAGTACGTTTCATTGATTCCTATACCAGTAACTGATATATATTCCTATTGCACATGATGGGGGTACCTTCCATTAATTCCCACACCAGTAACTGATACATATTCCTACTGCACATGATGCAGGTTCCTTCCATTGGTTCCTATACCAGTAACTGATACATATTCCTACTGCCCATAATGGGGGTACCTTCCATTGATTCCTATACCAGTGACTGATAGATATTCTTACTGCCCATGATGGCGAACCTTGCATTTATTCCCACACCAGTGACTGATACATATTCCTTCTGCCCATGATAGGGGTACCTTCCTTTGATTCCTATAGCAGTGACTGATATATATTCCTACTGCACATGTTGGGGTACCTTCCATTGATTCCTATAGCAGTGACTGATACATATTCCTACAGCACATGATGGAGGTACCTTCCATCGATTCCCACACCAGTGACAGATACATATTCCTTCTGCCCATGATGGGGTACCTTGCATTGATTCCTGTACCAATGACTGACCCATATCCCTACTGCACATGATGGGGTACCTTCAATTGATTCTTATACCAGTGACTGATACATATTCCTACTGCACATTATGGGGTACCTTCTACTGATTCCTAAACCAATGACTGATACATATTCCTACTGCCCGTGATGGGGGTATCTTGCCTTGATTTCTGTACCACTAACTGATACATATTTTTTCTGCCCATGATAGGGGTACCTTCCAATGTTGTCCATACCAATGACTGATACATATTCCTACTGCCAGTGATGGGGTACCTTCCACTGCATCCTATACCAGTAACTGATACATATTCAATCTCAAATTTAATCTCAAAATGCACTCACTCAAGGCACTCCTGTAGAACATTGATATCTGTGCAGTGACTGAGACCTGGTCCAAGGTTCCAGAGAGCACCCCTGCACTACCAGGCTATAACTCACACCACACTTTTCAGTCATGTAACCTGGACCGGAACACCAAAGGTGGGGGTGTGTCCATATTCATTAAGGATATTCACACCTCCAGGCTAGTTGCTCAGCATAATGCATCTGAGGTTATCCAAGTGCAACTAACTCTGGGCAAAACTGCAATCCAAATTGTAGCTTGCTACAGATCTCCCACCATGCCCCAAGATTCCCACTCCTCTTTTCTCGATGCCCTGGAAAATATTAGGGTTCAACCAAACACCCTAATAATGGGCAATTTCAGCTACCCCGCCATTAACTGGGAAAACTACTCGTGTACCAACTCCTTCACACAACGCTTTCTGGAATTCATAAACTCCAATGCCCTGGATCAACTTATCCACACCCCCACCGGGGGAAAGAATATCCTAGACGTAGTCATTACCAACATGAGTGACTGGTGTTCCACACCTGAAGCCAACTCCTCATTCCGATCTGACCATAAGCTAATCACCCTTGATATCCACATCCCACCCCCACCCCCTATTAAGGAAACCATGGTGAAAATTTAATCCAAAGCCAACTTCATGCTTCTTGAGACAGAAGTGGTGAACTTCATGACACCCATGCAGATGGATAATAGAGTTATGACTGCTGAATCCTAAACAAATCCACTCTATAAGCACTTACACAAGTGCATGGATCGTGCTATACCAAACAGAACCAAGACACAATCTACCAAAAAAAGGAAGCCAATCTGGTGATCCCCTGCCATAAACAAACTGTACAACAGAAGGAAGAAATTGTTGCAAATAAGAGTAAAATCCCATGAGTGGAGGAGCTCCCTGGTCAGCCTCAGTAAGAAGCTGAGATCCCTTATAAGATCTTCCAAAGCTAGCTATGAAAACAAAATCGCCACTGATTCTAAGGACAACCACAAAGCATTATATAGCTATGTCAGGAATCTCAATGGCAACACCCCAGATCTGCTCTGAGTTACAGCACAATGGCATGAAAATTACAGAACCAATTGATATTGCCAACATCCTAACATATAGTTTCAGTGCTAACTTTGCCCCCACCACCCACCCCCTAGAGGGCCCATATCTATACAGAAAGAATGCAGAGTCCCTGTAATCACAACTACCCAGGTAAAAGCTGCACTCTCTAAAGCCAAAAACACAGCATCCATGGGACCGGACAACATCCCAAGCTGCATTTTACATGAACTTCAGAACGAACTGGCTCCCCACCTACGCACCATGTTCAATAATAGCCTCACATTGGGCCTTGTGCCCATTGAATGGTGTACAGCAAGAGTTATCCCACTCCACAAAGGCGGAGCCACCACTGATCCCGGGAACTATTGCCCTATTAGCATGATGAGCCTGGTCTGCAAGGCCATGGAGCATATCATCATGGAACTCATAAACAAAGACATTGGTAACCTCCAAGCTCTGTATCCCACCCAGTTCAGGTCTGTGAAAGGCAGATCATGCCTCTCGAACCTGATCGACTTCTTTGAGCCAGTTACCAAAGCCATAGATGAGGGTAAGGTGGTTCACACAGCCTATCTTGACCTCGCCAAGGCTTTCAACACCATCCCCCATTTTGGAATTATAGCTAAACTCACTAAACCAGGTGCAAATCCCTATGTCACAAGATGGGTTGCCAACTGGCTCACTGACAGAACCCACACTGTAAAAGTTGCACACTCCAAATCTGACCTCAAACCAGTGACAAGTGGAGTACAACACCGTTCAGTCCTGGGACCTCTCCTGTTTGGTATCTACTTCTCTGAAGTACAGGCTAACACAGAAGGCCTCTGGCTAACAAAGTTCACAGATGACTGCAAACTAGAAACCATAGTCGAGTCCCCAAATGATGTGGAAATCTTACAGAAGGATCTCGCTGAGACAGATGCCTGGTGTCAGAGCCATGGCCTCAAGCTCAATGCCAAAAAGTGCAATGTCATCCTCTTTGGTAAAAATTCTGTACCCATGAACTACTACATAGACAGCAGTCTACTTAACACCGAATGTGTGATAGTCACATCGCCATAGCAGTCAGGAAGTCCTTCTACGTGGCACACCTCATCATAAAAAGGTTCTCCAGGAAAAAAGAGGTCATTGTTCCCCTCTACTCGACACTCATTAGACCCATTATAGAGTACAATGCCCCTTTTCGAATGTACCTCACAAGACATCTGCAGCAGCTGGAAAGGCCACAGAAGTACCTTACAAAGAGGATTACCGGCTTCAAACAAATGCCCTACACTGACCACCTCAAAAAACTCCAGCTTTACTCCGTAGCATATCGCCAACTCCAAGGTGATCTCTGCCTAACAAATAAAGCTATGTCAAACCCAGAGCTGTTGGACATGCTACACCTAAAGAAATCCCAATCCCTCCAAGCTACATGGTCTTGGGACCTAAACTTTGTCACCACAATAAATAGGACATGCTGGAGGGATAGACTCCTGTCCTAGAGACTTCCCATACTCTGGAACAGGCTAACCATCTATGTGAATCAAAGTTCTTCATTAGCACTCTTCAAGAAAAATCTTGATGAGTGGATGGGAAATAAGAAATACACCCCGGGGATCACTTCTGTGTCTCTGCTCGACAGTGGCACAGAAAAATAACATTCTTGGGTGGCGTAAGCCAGGGAACCTTGTTGGCTAGGCTTACATAGGCCCTCGGGCCAATAACCTAGTACCTGCCTATGAACCTATGAACCTATTCCTACTGCACATGATGGGGTATCTTGCATTGATTCCTGTACCAGTAACTGATACATATTCCCACTGCACATGATGGGGTACCTTCCATTGATTCCTATACCACTGACTGATACATATTCCTACTGCCCATGATGGGGTACCTTCAATTGATTCTGATGGGGATACCTTCCATTGATTCCTATACCAGTGACTGATACATATTCCTACTTCCCGTGATGGGGTGCCTTCCATTGATTCCTATACCAGTGACTGATACATATTCCTACTGCACATGATGGGGTACCTTCCACTGATTCCTATACCACACGATGGGGTACCTTCCATTGATTCCTGTACCACTATCTGATACATATTCCTACTGCACATGATGGGGTACCCTCCACTGATTCTTATACCACTGACTGATACATATTGCTACTGCCCATGATAGGGGTACCTTCCATTGATTCCCTCACCAGTAACTGATACATATTCCTACTGCCCATGATGGGGTACCTTCCATTGATTCCCACACCAGTGACTGATACATATTTCTACTGCCCATGATGGGGGTACCATGCATTGATTCCTGTACCATACACTGATACATATTCTTACTGCCCATGATGGGGTACCTTCCATTCATTCCTATATCAGTGAGTGATACATATTCTTTCTGCCCATGATAGGGGTACCTTCCATTGATTCTTATACCAATAACTGATACATATTCCTACTGCACATGATGGGGGTACGTTCCATTGATTCCCACACCAGTGACTGATACAAATTCCTACTGCCCATTGTGGGGTACCTTCCACTGTTTCCTATACCAGTGACTGATACATATACCTACTGTACATGATGGGGTACCATCCATTGATTCCTGTACCACTGACTGATACATATTCCTACTGCCCATGGTGGGGTACCGTCCACTGTTTCCTATACCAGTAACTGATACATATTCCTACTGCCCATGAGGGGGGTACCTTCCACTGATTCCTGTACCAATGACTGACACATATGCCTACTGCTGGGGTACCTTACATTGATTCCTATACCAGTGACTGATACACTTTCCTACTGCACATGATGGGGAACCTTCCACTCATTCCTGTACCAATGACTGACATGTATGCCTACTGCACATGTTGGGGTACCTTCCATTGATTCCTATACCAGTGACTGATACATATTCTTACTGCACATGATAGTGGTACCTTCCATTGATTCCTATACCAGTGACTGATACATATTCCTACTGCCCATGATGGGGTACCTTCCATTGGTTCCTATACCAGTAACTGATACATATTTCTACTGCCCATGATGGGGTACTTTCCATTGATTCCTGTACCACCGACTGATACATATTCCTACTGTCCATGATGGGGTATCTTTCATTGGTTCCTATACCAGTAACTGAAACATATTTCTACTGCACATGATGGGGGTACCTTCATTGATTCCTATACCAGTGACTGATACATATTCCTACTGCCCATGATGGGGTACCTTCCACTGATTCTTATACCAGTGACCGATACATATTCTTACTGCCCATGATGGGGTACCCTCCATTGGTTCCTATACCAGTAACTGATACATATTTCTACTGCACATGATGGGGGTACCGTCCATTGATTCCTATACCACTAACTGACACATATTCCTACTGCACATGATGGGGTACCTTCAATTGATTTCTATACCAGTGACTGATACATATTTCTACTGCCCATGATTTGGGTACCATGCATTGATTCCTGTACCAGTGACTGATACATATTCCTACTGCTCATGATGGGGTACCTTCAATTGATTCCCACACCAGTGACTGATACATATTCTTTCTGCCCATGATGGGGTACCTTCCATTGATTCCTGTACCACTGACTGATACATATTCCTACTGCATATGATGGGGAACCTTCCAGTCATTCCTATGCCTGTGACTGGTACATATTCCTACTGCACTTGATGGAGTTAACTTTGACTAATTCCTACACCAGTGACAGATACATATTCCCAGTGCACATGATAGGGGTACCTTTCCATTAGGTCCTATACCAGTGACTGATACATATTCCTACTGCCCGTGATGGGATACCTTCCATTGGTTCCTATACCAGTAACTGATACATATTTCTACTGCCCACGATTGGGTACCTTCCAATGATTCCTGTACCACCAACTGATACATATTCCTACTGCTCATGATGGGGTACCTTCCATTGGTTCCTATACCAGTAACTGATATATATTTCTACTGCACATGATGGGGGTATCTTCCATTGATTCCCACACCAGTGACTGATACATATTCCTGCTGCCCATGATGAGTGTACCTTCCTTTGATTCCTATACCAGTGACTGATATACTGCCCATGATGGGGTACCTTCCATTGATTCCTGTACCACTAACTGATACATATTCCTACTGCCCATGATGGGGCACCTTCCATTGATTCCTGTACCACTAACTGATACATATTCCTACTGCCCATGATGGGGTACCTTCCATTGATTCCTGTACCACTGACTGATACATATTCCTACTGCCCATGATGGGGTACCTTCCATTGATTCCCACACCAGTGACTGATACATATTCCTACTGCCCATGATGGGGTACTTTCTACTGATTCCTGTACCACTGACTGATACATAGTCCTACTCCCATGATGGGGTACCTTCCATTTATTCCCACACAGTGACTGTTACATATTCCTACTGCCCATGATGGGGTACCTTCCATTGATTCCCACACCAGTGACTGATACATATTTCTACTGCCCATGATGGCGATACCATGCATTGATTCCTGTACCATAGACTGATACATATTCTTACTGCCCATGATAGAGGTACCTTCCATTCATTCCTCTATCAGTGAGTGATACATATGCCTACTGCACATGATGGGGGTACATTTCATCGATTCCCACACCAGTGACTGATACATATTCTCTCTGCCCATGATAGCGGTACCTTCCATTGATTCTTATACCAATGGCTGATACACATTCCTACTGCACATGATGGGGTACCTTCCATTGATTCCAGTACCAATGACTGATACATATTCCTACTGTGCATGATGAGGGTTCATTCCATTGATTCCCACACCATTGACTGATACGAATTCCTACTGCCCATAGCGGGGTACCTTTCACTGTTTCCTATACCAGTGACTGATACATATACCTACTGTACATGATGGGGGTACCTTCCATTGATTCCCACACCAGTTACTGATACATATTCCTACTGCCCATGATGGGGGTACCTTCTACTGATTCATGTATGAATGACTGACACATATGCCTACTGCACATGTTGGGTACCTTCCATTGATTCCTATACCAGTGACTGATACATATTCCTACTGCCCATGATGGTACCACTGACTGATACATAGTCCTACTCCCATGATGGGGTACCTTCCATTTATTCCCACACAGTGACTGTTACATATTCCTACTGCCCATGATGGGGTACCTTCGATATGATTACATTTCTACTCATATTTCTATATTGATATTGCATTGACCATGCATTGATTCCTGTACTATACTGTATTATTATTCTTACTGATAGAGATCCAGGTACCTTCCATTCATTCTATCTATGAGTCCCACATCTATATGCCTGCACACATGATGGGGCATGATGCACCCACATGCACACCGATTTGACTGATACATATCTCTCTATTCCCTCTGCCATATTCCATTACCAATTCTTATACCCATTCCTACTGCACATGATGGGGATACACCGCATGATATTGACCACCTTCATTGATACATATTCCTACTGTGCATGCATGATGTTCATTCATTCCATTGATTCATCCATTGATTGATCATAATTCATACTGCCCATAGCGGGTACCTTTTCACTGTTTCCTATACCAGTGACTGATCTACTGCACATGTTGGGTACCTTCCATTGATTCCTATACCAGTAACTGATACATATTCCTACTGCACATGATGGGGGTACCTTCCATTGATTCCTATACCAGTAACTGATACATATTTCTACTGCCCATGATGGGGTACTTTCCATTGATTTTTGTACCACCGACTGATACATATTCCTACTGCCTGTGATGGGGTATCTTCCATTGGTTCCTATACCAGTAACTGATACATATTTCTACTGCATATGATGGGGTACCTTCCACTGATTCTTATACCAATGACTGATACATATTCCTACTGCCCATGATGTGGTACCTTCCATTGGTTCCTATACCAGTAACTGATACATATTTGTACTGCCCATGATGGGGGTACCTTCCATTGATTCCTATACCACTGACTGACACATATTCCCACTGCACATGATGGGGTACCTTCAATTGATTCCTTTACCAGTGACTGATACATATTCCTACTGCACATGATGGGGTACCTTCCACTGATTCATATACCAGTAACTGATACATATTGCTACTGCCCATGATGGGTATACCAGTGACTGATTTAGAGCTTCATACTGTATTTCACCTTATTTTTCTTGCTAATAATTAGAAGAATAAGCATGTTTCTACAAATAAATTAAAGTAATATGTCTTCAGCTATCAATGACTGTTAATGAAGATGCTGCTTTAGTAAAAAGTGCATGCATGTTGTTGGATTTTGCAATTTTACCTGGAGAACTTATAATGGAGCTGGAGGGCAAGTCATGGCAGCATTGCATGAATACTATCACATTTGTGGAAATAAAGCATATTCCTGGCTACCTACAGGCTAGTCTAATTTCTGTTATATAACTCGTGGTATTCCAACTATTTACTACAGCTTTACTGCAAGGAAAGATTCATAATGCTTATCACAGGAGAGGAACTAAAGACATTCCTAACCCACATGGAAAAAAGATTACTCCTTCGTATATGATAATGCTGTACAAAAAAGTGCTTTTAAAGGACTTCTCTACATGGATCATGGTGATTGGGTCATTTCTGGAACAGGTTTTGTACCTGCTTATGGGATGTTGTAATCTGTCTTCAAGATTAAGAAGTTGTCTAAGGTCCTAGAAATATTGAGTCATTCCACTTCTGAATCTATTAATTTAGTAACCTAAGAACTGACTGCAATGCTCTGTGTGGTGCAAAAAAAAAAAACAGGTCAATATATGAGCAGAATCTGAAAAAAACAGGTCAATATATGAGCAGAATCTGGGGACAGGTCAAAATATGAGCAGAATCTGGGGACAGGTCAATATATGAGCAGAATCTCGGGTAGATAAGTTAGATGGGAATTTCTCTGAATCCCCCCACTGTAAAATTCTCAACTTCTTTCCTCATGAATTCTGAGCAAATCAAACAATAATAAAGTAACAAAGACCCCAAATTAGGACCATATTTAAATATATATTTATTAGCAAAATAAAGTATTTTATGAGAGGGACCAAAAAAATTGCTGCAAAACCTTTCTGCAAACTCAGGGACAGATGATAGTATCAATGCCATCTATACAGATATGTATATATATATATATATATATATATATATATATATATATATATATATATATATATATATATATATATATATATATATATATATATATATATATATATATATATATGGGTCCCCTTCACATGGTTGACTCTTCAGAAAGTCGATGTTCATATGGCCGAGATCATATGACTGAATTTCGAAAAGCCGACCATGGGGAACCGCTATCTCTGTACAGTGTGGAATGGGAACATTTCCTCTCTTCTGCACTGTAGTGCGATCTTGGAGTTGGTATATTTAAGTTATGGTGGGTGCATGGGGGGGTGTAGCCCCCCTGCTATCAGTTTAAGGTAAGTGTTTGTTGTGTTTTATGCATGGTCAGCTTTTCAAAAGTCAATCATATGGTCTCAGCCATATGAAAGTCAACTTTCTGAAAAGTCGACCATGTAAAGTAGACCCATATATATATATATATATACACACACACACACACACACACACACACACACACACACACACACACACACAAAAACACACACACACACAAACACACACATGGATTGCTGATGGAAGGATTATTGGTACTTAGTTGAATTAAAACTTGTTCCTCTTTGCTCGTGTTTAATCCTTGTGTTTGTGCAGTGGCGGTTAGCCATGCCCTGTATACACCCAAAAGCTTAGAAGCTTAGTTTTTCCCTAAACAGCTGTCAGTGAAAACCTGCCAAACTGTTTTGCTGCTCTCGGAGCAACTCAGTCGTGCACTGAACAATATTCCTTATTGATCAACCTTAGCATACAGAAAGTTCCGGTCCCTCTTGTAGTCTTGGTGCTACTAGCACAGTCCTGTCCAAATAACCCATTCCCTTCCTTAATAAAACATACAGTAAGAGCCTGCTATCGTGGATGGCAGTTTCCCATCATCTCTCTGGCCAGCCTGCTAGACATGGGCATCCAGACGCAAAGTAGCAATTGTCTCATTTATATTATACTGACAACCACTTATTCCTGAAATAAACAAATACTTTATGTGAGAGATAAAGTTACATTATGACATTGGAAGCAGGTCTCTCACATAAGGACAAACTGAATGCCAAATAGGTTGTTAACACACACACACACACACACACACACACACACACACACACACACACACACACACACACACACACACACACACACACATTAAATAAGGACATCACACATAAAGCCCCAAATGTGGAGGCACTCACTAGTCACTTACGAAAGGATCACAGGCCTACCAAATGGAATCCACTTCAAATAAACATTGCAAGAAAGAACCACAGCACATAATAACACACATACCACTGTCTCAGTAAATAAGTCCATCAAGTGTAACACCACAAAACCTAATGTACTTGTCATAAACTACTCCATTGTGAGACACACGGATGTTCCCTCACCAGGCTGGATAAAGAGTGGGTTACCTTTAGCTGCCTGCCAGATGCCAGGATCCGTCAAGCCATTCAAGAGCTCAAATCATTCAACCACAAGTACCTATATGACTCTGTCATAGTCCATGTGGGGGTGAATGACTTGAGATGTGCCTCATTGAACTATATGAAGAGAGACATGTCTGAGCTCTCAGATTATGTGTCACAGGCAGGTGTAAGCCTAGCTTAAGCATCTACCTTGTCTAATAATACAATCAAAAAATGATTGATTTTAACAATTGCCTTAGCTTCTGGCATCAGTCCAAGGGGAGCCAATATCTGTCAGCCTGCAGTTTAATATGTCCTTCATTTCACTGCTACACAGAGTACTTCCACATGATGTCACAGTGGGGGTCAGGGTACTGTTTGCATATCAGTTTTACATCATATATTCCATTAGATTTAAACACTGACAGAGCCCAGGGCATACTTAAGTAAAGGGTATGCAACAGTGCAAGCTGTGTATGCATGCATACATTTTAAATGTACAGGGGAGAGTGGCCAAAATTTGGGGAATTGACATCAAAGCTCTCTGGGCATATAGCAGTGAAAGTTATTTGCAGATATAATTCAAAAGTTCAGGCATCATACATGAAGGAGAAGAAGGTTATCATCAAACACCAGAGAGCACACAGTATATGCTGTGCACCTAAAGACTGCAAGGTGCAGCATGAATTCTGAGAGAAAACAATGTTACCATCAAAGAGCACACAGCAGTGGAAGCAATGAGCACATGCATTGTAAAGATGAAAGGGATGTCCTAGGGGTCATTCGGTATAGACAAAAGGCACAAATTCCACAGTTAAGGGATCATCTGAGACTGATATCTGATGTGACTAACTTAGTCACAGTATGCATATTTGATACAGGGAATCACACCAATGACTTTGTGATGCTGTCTATTCACAGCTTATGTCTTACCCAACTCTGATATCATTGTACACAGACAAGTAGGGCTACACTTTTACAGGGAAGCTGCATGAGTGCATGAGGTGATTCTGGATGAAGACTACAGAGTATTTTTACAGGGAGGCTGCATGAACATACAAGATGCTGCTGGAGGCACACAGATCAATATTTGTACAGGGGCACTGCATGAGTGCACAAGATACTGCGGGATACAAATTACACAGAACCTTTGAAGGGGCACTGCATGAGTGCACAAGATACTGTGGGATACAAATTACACAGAACCTTTGAAGGGACACTGCATGAGTGCACTAGGTACTGCTGGATACCAATTGCACAGAACCTTTGAAGGGGCACTGCATGAGTGCACAAGATACTATTGGATACCAATTGCACAGAACCTTTGAAGGGACACTGTATGAGTGCACTAGGTACTGCTGGATACAAATTGCACAGAACCTTTGAAGGGACACTGCATGAGTGCACAAGATACTGCTGGATACAAATTACACAGAACCTTTGAAGGGACACTGCATGAGTGCACAAGGTACTGCTGGATACAAATTGCACAGAACCTTTGAAGGGACACTGCATGAGTGCACAAGATACTGCTGGATACAAATTGCACAGAACCTTTGAAGGGACACTGCATGAGTGCACAAGGTACTGCTGGATACAAATTGCACAGAACCTTTGAAGGGACACTGCATGAGTGCACAAGGTACTGCTGGATACAAATTGCACAGAACCTTTGAAGGGACACTGCATGAGTGCACAAGATACTGCTGGATACAAATTGCACAGAACCTTTGAAGGGACACTGTATGAGTGCACAAGGTACTGCTGGATACAAATTGCACAGAACCTTTGAAGGGACACTGTATGAGTGCACTAGGTACTGCTGGATACAAATTGCACAGAACCTTTGAAGGGACACTGCATGAGTGCACAAGGTACTGCGGGATACAAATTGCACAGAACCTTTGAAGGGACACTGCATGAGTGCACAAGGTACTGCTGGATACAAATTGCACAGAACCTTTGAAGGGACACTGCATGAGTGCACAAGGTACTGCGGGATACAAATTACACAGAACCTTTGAAGGGACACTGCATGAGTGCACAAGGTACTGCGGGATACAAATTACACAGAACCTTTGAAGGGACACTGCATGAGTGTAAAAGGTACTGCTGGATGCAGACTGGAAACTACTTGTATTTGTTCAGGGACATTACACAAGTTTAGAAGGTGTTGCTGGATGCAGATCATATGGTACTTTTAAAGGGACACTTTATGACTGTACAAATGCTGTGTAGTCGACATACAGCAGCACCTGCTGGTCATCAGACATATGAAATTGTTTACTTCAGTTACTGTTCACAACCTGTTCAATACATAATATACTGACAGTCCGTTCTTCAACACCTGCAAACTCTCATCACCTGTCAATCAATATGGGAACACCCAAACCAGCACAAACTTTATTGGGAGGATATTACCCAGCAAAATAACTGCTTTGTGTTCTTTTCAGCATCGTGGTAATGACATCTTTTTTATTTTTATGATTTATTCCCACCCCTGGTGGTGCAGTTTGCACTTATGTCACTACAAGGGTCACCTATGACCCTTGTTCATGCATGTGTGCACCTTCACATGTGCCGAGAAAGGCTACAAGCAGCAGCTTGGGAGGCTATGCTCACAAATGCCCAGTACCAGCTTCCTGCATTGTAATTTGGCCTCCATTCTCTAGCCAAAGACCTGTGATTAGGGCAGCTGTCTAGGCTAAGCAGAAACCACCATCCCTACCCATAGAATTGACAAGTCCTGCATACTGTGCCAACAAGCAATCAAGCTTCTAGCTGAACTCATATTTCACAGGCTGTAGACAGGGTTTTCTCATAATGAGCATAATAAAGTATAATTTTGCCCATGAAATTTATTTTGAGCCTGTAAATCAGTAAGTGAATCTACTTGCAAATGTATTGACTTATTTGACTGTTTTTTTTAAGCTTCATTGACTGGGATAGTCCCAGTATGCCTATGGGCTCTTTCCAGGGGAGACTTGAGGGTAAAATGTTTCAGGGCACTGGGGAACTCTCCTTTTTCATTGGTCTAGATTGCATAGACTTTCCATTTGTAGTACAGTGGTAGCTGGGACAAGAAGTGCAGGAGACAGCATGTCAGGTGTGTGAGACTGAGGAAGTAGAAAATGAATGGAGAGCTATGTGGTTGGTGAGGCCATAGATATGGAGCTATTATGTCATCAAAATTTGTTTATAAAAAGTGAAATGGACAGATTAAAGGAGATAGCAATTCAGTAAGAAATTGCAATTACAACCCTCCAAACAGGAGGGCCACAGGATGGAATACTTCAAGAAATGCTGCAGCAAGAGAAAAGAAAATATTTTTCCATTGAACAATTTTGTATTTATAGCACAAAATAGAGAAGTAAAGAGAACAAGTGATTGAGCAATTTATAACTGATGTGGAAAAAGAAGCTTTGGAAAGATACCTAAAAGATGTGTGCCAAAATGTCCAAGATTAGACAAAGGTGCTAGGCAATAGAGGGATATCAACTGGGGGGTGGGAATGGTTTGTAACTTTAAATATTGTGAAAGGTAAAATTTAGCACATTCTGAGTGAAGTGTGCTGAGGTACAGTGGTCAGTCAAAAACATATTGTTTTGTTGGCCGGTTGGACATTTTACGGGATAATGTGACAAGAGAAGATTTATACAATGCAGAGAAAAAGCGAATTGGGCAAAACTGTGTTGTTAAATGTTATAAATGTATAAATAGTGGGCATTTTTGGATGGACTTTGGGAAAAAAAGGGAAATGAGACAGTAGAAAATGTGATGCAAGAAAGACAAAATGAATGGGGAATGAATGAAACAGAGGAAGGAAAAGTAATAGAGCAAGAGCAAGAAGACAAACACGAAGAGTGGGGGGTTAAGTGGCATCTCAGTTAAAAAAATAAACCTGAGGAAGTGAGGAGTGAAGTGAGTGAGGAAGAAAAAAAATGTAAGATAAAGTTAAAATGAAACAAAATCTATGGGAAAAAAAGAGTGAGAGAAGGAAAAGGAAGTCTGAAGTCCATTGTCCATGTTATGAAGCAAGTGTAAGTAACAAACCTCTGAAGCTTTATATAACCTCCATACTATATACAGAGCCAAATTATACACAGTTTTTGGTGAGAAAGTACAATGTTTTTGCATTTTATTTTGTTGATGAGGATGATGCCTTGAATTATTTTTATCATAGATGAATATGCCATCCTTGATATCATGAAAACTCAATCCCACAATTTCTTACTTCCTAAATTAATATATAAACTACTGTATGTTCATGTTAAACACATTAATTGTAGCTTCCTACTTACTGTACAATTTGGAAACTAGCTCTTACATACGGAACACCTCACACTGAACACTATGATTATGTAGTAGTCAGACCACAATGTAAATAAGCATCAAGTATCAATCCACAATGTAAATAAGTATCAAACTACAATGTAAATAAATATCACGTATCAATCCACAATGTAAATAAGTAGCAAACTACACTGTAAATAAATATCAAGTATCAATCCACAATGTAAATAAGTATCAAACCACAATGTAAATAAGTATCAAACTACAATGTAAATAAATATCAAGTATCAATCCACAATGTAAATAAGTATCAAACTACAATGTAAATAAATATCAAGTATCAAACCACAATGTAAATAAGTACCAAACTGCAATGTAAATAAGTATCAAACTACAATGTAAATGTATCAACCCATAATGTAAATAAGTATCAATCCACAATGTAAATAAGTATCAATCCACAATGTAAATAAGTATCAAACTACAATGTAAATAAATATCAAGTATCAATCCACAATGTAAATAAGTATCAATCCACAATGTAAATAAGTATCAAACCACAATGTAAATGTATCAACCCATAATGTAAATAAGCATCAATCCACAATGTAAATAAATATATCTTCCTCCCAATAAGTAAGTTGTTTCTACTTAAGCAGTATGCATTGTAGCCATATGTTACTCATTGTGAAGTACAGATTATGACATAATTTTGTGGGTAAGATTATAGAATGAGTAAAGAGTGAAAATAAAACATCAAACAACACACTATTATTTTATTTTTTGCACAACCAGTTGTAATTATAAGATTAGGAATATAATGGGAAATTAAAGTAATTTTAAAACAAAGATGCTTCCAAAGTGACCAATATACTTTAAAGAAAAGCTAGTAAAAGAAAGTTAAAATGGATAATTTAAATCTATTATTCATTAATGTAAACATTTTGGTGAATCATGTGAGAAATGTAATAATATGTAAGTGTTGTGAGAGTATAAAGATGGATATAAGATTCTTAAAAAAAGAAAAAAGAAGGCAAATGGGAAAGATTGTGGGGAAAGGATATAGTACAGAACTTGCGGGTAGAATGATGTATAAACATAGACGATTTATGTAAACAAGAATATATTAAAATAATAGATCATATAATAGTGACACCAGGATGGGTATCAGCTATTGATGGAATGAAAAAATCCAATTGCACGTTTGACACTGTTATGCTTGTGAGAAATTTTGCAAGATAGGATGTTTGTAAAATTTCAAATTGTAACAAGACTATTAGAATCAAAATGCAAGAAATTAATTGGAAAATAAGAATGAAAAAAATGGAAAGGAGAAATGAAGGAATTGGATAGAAAATTGTTAGAATAGAAGATTAGTGTTAGAAAGAAAGAACAACAAGGATAATATGGTATGAAGGGATAATGGGAAATTCATATTATGCTGATGCCTGGAAGAAACTTGGAAAAGAAGTAAGGGAAGCCATTTGGAGAAGGAGAAGGTTTGCAAAATGGAAGGATGGATCAGATTTTGTGCAGAGAAATATATACAAATGTAAGAACTTGGAAACAATAAAATGTATTTTGGAATGTCTGATGTTGGTTCAATTATGGGCATGTGTTGGAAACATTAGAGGGAGCTGAAATTGAAAACATTGTGTATGGCTATTATGACCAAGATGGTGAAATAATACAAGATACAGAAGATAAATTATTCACATGTTTCAAATATGATAGGCAAAACCAAATAAATCTGGGATATAACAGAGATTATTATAAGAATAAAGTTGTAGTTAAGACAAAAAGGGTGATGGGAAACAAGAAAAGGAATATGTTAGAAATAATGCACTTTATTTTATATGTACCTTTAAGAATTTTATTTGTTGATGTATTATGTTGTAAAGTTCTATGGTATTTAATTTTATGTAGGAAAAGATGATTGGGATGTTTTAGTAAAGAACCCATCCTTTTTCAGTTTGTATCAGTACAATGAACATTTGGAGGAAAATAGGTTTGAATTGAAAACAGCTGAAGATAAAGTGAGACAAGACATACCTGATAGTATAATGATCATTTAGGAGCAAGTAGTCAGAGTGTCCACAAGGGATAATAACATCTTAGACCTTTTCTTCCTCACTAGTATGGGGTCATCTTGCATCATCACTTGCATATCTTTGTCACTTATTAGGTCTGATCATAAAACTGCCGCCTTCAAAATAAAGTTGAATCCAGGGACCACTTCTGCTCTTGGTACCTTTAAAAATTTCTCCAGGCCAAAACCACCTACTCTTAAGTGATACATTGACAAGCTTCAAATCCATACCAAACTGAGTTAACTCTACTGCATATGTGGACTCATGTGCCACTAAACTATACCAGCATGTAAATAGCTGCACAGATATGGCTGCACCACATAGAGACTAGCGAAGGGCATAAGATAAAAACAAGCCTCAACTGGAACTTTAATATCAACAAGCTTTACAATAAAATGAAGAGATTATTGGCTAAAAGTAAGAAGAGCAATACATAGAATTATAGAGCCCTCTTCATTAAATTAAACAAGCAAACAGGTGCTTACCAAAGCCAAGTTCGAGTTGAAAATAGCCATCCAAGCATAGGACAATCACAAGGCCCTTTTTAGTTCTGTTCATAATCTCAGGAGCACAATGCAACAATGCACTGAGCTGATTGTAAATGGTGTTACCTATACTGAAGCTGAAGATATAACAGCCTATTGGCCAACAAATTCAGCTCAAATGTCAGCCCTCTCTCCCCCATCCATCTGACATGAAATATCTGTAAGCACCTCACCGCCAGCAGTCATACAAGACCAAGTCATGAAAGCACCATGTAAAGCAAAAAATACTGCATCAGTGGGTCCTGACATTTATCCCACGATTTAGCTACACCCTGAATGAGACTATTCAACCTTAGCCTCTATATCAGTTTTGTATCAAGTGAATGGAGAACAGAGACAGTTATTCCCATGCATATGGGAGGACCTTCCACGGACTCAAGCAATTACAGACCCAGAAGTCTGACGAGCCTCATAAGCAAAGCCATGGAAAGACTTATTGTGAAACTAATCAATAAGGACATGGGGAATCTCCAAACACTGGACCTTTTTCTGTTTAGATTCATCAAATGCAGATAATAATTAATCATCCTGGTGGACATTTTTGAAAAGGTCATCAAAGCAATGGAAAAAGGTAAAATGATAGAGCCCACCAATTTTGACCTGGACAAGGCATTTGACACGATACCTCTATCTATCATAGTAGAAAAGCTTAATAAACTAGGAATAAACCTTTCTGTCACCCAATGGATCTAAATGTGGGAAGCTACCTCCACAAAAAGACCAGTGACCACTGGAGTTCCTCCAGGGTTCAGCACTGGGGCCTCTTCTGTTTAAAATCTGCTTCTTAGAAGTAAAAGCCATACTAAAGGACACTGGCTAAGTCTGCAGATAATTGCAAACTAGGTATGCAATTAAATCCATGAAAGACTCAGCCATCCTACAGGAAGGCGTGTCCCAAGCAAATAACCCATGCCAGACTCATGGACCAAAGCTAAATACCAAAAATGCATTATCATTATTTTAGAAGGGCGACTCCCATGGGGAACTACCACATTGACAATACACCCCTAAGAGTTGACCCAATAGGCTGGGATTTGGGAACGTGAGTAGACAGAGATGCAACATTTGACCAGCATGTATCCACTGTGGTAATGAAGTCTTTCTATAGTGATGATCTCATAAGCAAGGGAATTGCTTCTAAAACCAACTATATCATTGTCCCCTTTCCTCAGCCCTCATTAGACCAGTATTTGAGTATAATGCCTCTTTTGGCATGTATTTGTCCAGGCACATGCAAGAATTGGAACACTAACAGATATATCTAAAAAAAGGATACAAGGCCTAAACAACATATCCCACACGGACCAACTCAAAGCCCTGTCACTATATTCAGTATCCTTAAAGACTGCAAAGTGTTGGCCTGTGTCTGGCATATAGGGCATACTCTGACCCAATAATGATGGATTTACTGCACGTTAGCAGGTTAAATGTTATCAGAAATACTTGATTCTGGGACCTAAGCCTCTTCTGCAGCATTAACGGAATGGTTTGAAGGGACGATATCACAGAAGGTAGCATTGTTCTGGAACAGAATCTACAAACACGTAAAAAAAAGCTCCTCACTGACCACATTCAAATGCAACATGGATCAGTGGATGGGAAATAGGACATTATTTACCCCAAGAGTTCTCCCTTGGTACTATGAATGGAGGGGACAGCTTCTAAATACTTTATCCCAATGTCATGTGTTCCCTGCAAATATGTATACAGATACCCCTAAATGCTTTATCCCAACACATGGGTCCCCTCAAATATCTGTGTTTTGATCTAGTAATTATCACTAAAATAACATATAGACATAGATATTGCAAAGGATATATATAAACTCCAATGGGATAGGTTAATCTTATGCACAAAATGTGATATTTGTCAAGGCTTAAAATGATGTACAAGCGCTGTCAGTCTAGTACTAACCTATGAACTTATGAGTGGTGAGCCAGTGCCTACAATGTGCGATGAAGGCAGTTGGAGAATGATGTACTGAGGGGATTACTAGACGAGGGTCAGCCAGAGGATGTCGTTTCAGTTTCTTAGTTGTAGGTTATTGCGTGTCTGCAGGAGAATGAGGGAGAAGGCACTCATGCTTCAGCGGGTGTTGTTTGTCACATGGTGACGCGCAGACACTGGTGCATACACAGGAAGTGGAAATCAAAGATTCAGGAATTACTAAAAGATTATGCACAGCAATGGTAGCTGCTATAGAAAAAAAATAACATTGGGATTTATTAAAATCACAGAAACAAACCACAGCAGAAAAGAGGCAGAAAAATACCAAAAAAAAACACTACTACCTCAGTGTATCATTAGCATTGTTGCCTCACAGCAAGAGGGTCTCTGGTTCGATTCTCGGCTGGCGTGCCTTCTGTGCGGAGTCTGCACGTCCTCCATGCAGTCAAATTCACTTTAAAAAAGACATGCAGGTAAGTGCGTGTGTGAGTGGGTGTGTCTTCCTTGAAGGTTGGGCACCAGGCTGGCAATTCAAGACCATACAAATTCACTGCCAATCATTAGCGGACTGGAGTTCCACTGTGGCAACCCCTAACCGGGAATAGCCGAAAGACAGTTTACTGCCTCAGTGTATCAACAGGACAAGCAGCCAATAAAACATCCACTTTATTCAAAATAAATGGTTAAGTGCTTTCGTCCAAATAATCTTAAAATAAAACATCATCAGAACCTACCCAAATATGATTTAAAGTATCTGAATGTAAATGTCATAGCACCTATTAAGGTTCTTAAAAGCTTGAGGCAGTATTGGTGTTTCTTGGAGTAATTAAAATCAAAAACTACCATAAGGATTATTACAAAGAAGGATACAATAACTGACAGTTGTGTTGTGTGGGAGAGAATAACTGAACCTTTAGTTTTCAACATTTTGCAAATGCACTCAATTCATTTTAGGAAGGGGTGTTTTGTAGACCAACTTTTTTAGGACTTTGAGTTGATGTGTACATTCCTTTATTTAACAGAGAATAAAAATCTATATTATCCCTGGAATGTCTATATGCTTCAAGTTGTACTGCAACTTAAAAAAAGTTACCAGTATGGTTTATGTTTGATGATCTAGAGAAAATACAGACCAAAGGGTAAAATGATCACAGACAAACCATTCAGTAAAAAGTGCAAGAAAAACTGCTGTAATGGAGGCCCATGGGATATATGCAGCTGACCCCTTAAAGTCATCTTTCAGGCACATGACTTCTGAATTCCTATGATTGTTTTACTTTTTAAGTCTTTGTGGTTACATTCAGGCTAACAAAGCCAAACCCCACTAACTATGAATATGCATTTCTTTGTTGACCTGATAAAACATGGAACAATATAAGCATATAAAACAATCATCGATTGCTGCCTTCCTATGAACAGGAGTTTATACTGAGCTGATAAAATATAATTCTAATGGTCCCCAACTAGACTGCAGCTAACACATCATGATTATATCAAACAACACTGCCCCACTTATGAATTCCAAAAGGTTCTTTGCACATTCTGCATCTTAACATTTAGATTGCTCTCTTACTGAAACACAACTTACTTTTCAAATTATAATACACTCTCTGCCTATGCCATACCCTCCCTTCTTGTGCAGTTAAAAGCTAATGTTAAGCATTAATGTCAATATTTTCTTATCTCTTTTTTTCTTCCAGGATACTAAACTTTTTCAGATCTTAATAATGTACTTCCTAATCCAACCTCGTAAGTATATATTTTTTGCACTTGCTCTGTTTCAGTGATATTTAACACTTCTGTGCTGCATTTATTTATTTTGTTGAATTTATCACTGATTTTCAGCCTATACCTATTAAAGAAACTCCCTCTGTTTATTACTGTACTACTCTTAGGTTGTTTTAACAATTTTCTGATATTTCCTAACCTTCACTGATACTGCAAAAGCTGTTCTGAGTGAGTCTGCCAAAATATTTCTACGTTTTGCAAATTGTTTGCGTCTTCTGAACATTTCTCAGGGTTAGTGAACTTATTTCCAAGATTCCTGATATTTCAGGAATTCCTGCTTCTGTTGTAAAGCATTTGTTACTGCACTTGAGCTCAAAGCCAGTTTATTTTACATTGGGAAGGTTCTTTTGCACTCTGGTGGGAACAGAGAGCTACATTCAACCCATTCAGGGTAGCGACTGTTGATCAATAGCTTATTGTGGTTTTATCTGACTAGCCTGAGGGCTTACCTTTATAAAAGTCTTTCATCCTGCTCATATAAAAGCCTCACATTTGCACATTACACAAACATGGTTCCCCGTACTTGCATATAAGCAAAAACGCTGTCCATAGTCTCCCACTGTTCATAGCTGCTGGAAGAGCTGCCAGTTTGTGCAGAGGTTGGTACTACTGTAGGTTATCTAACAGTATACTAATAAACACTCTTACTTTGAACGTTAAATGACTCTCCTTTACTACTTCCCATCTAGAAGTTGTGTTTCCTTGCCTTACATAGCATAGGCTAGATTCAGACCTGCTAAATCCAGACTGTTTGGTATCAATGTGCTCTTAAACCAGCCATCTTACATTAAGAAGGACTCCCTGCACCCTAGTGGCAGAAGTGTATAGCTCAGGACCCATATGAGTTGGGGATTGCTGGAGAAAGACTCAGTTTGGGGCTTTTCCATTGGTAGTTGTGTTAAAACTGTTAAAATTTGCCTATATATAAGCCTTGCATTTTCAAGGGTTTGTGCTCAGTTTACCAGAACTGCTCAACATTTGGGAACTTTAGCCAGAGGTCTTGAGTGCATCTGCACGGAAATCCAGGACACTAACTGAAAAAAAACCTGAAAAATAAGTATATTTTAAGCCAGCACTGCACTTTGTTAGTTGTATTTGATTGAATTGCTGCTTCATTTCTGCTGTTTTTGACCTGCACTTTGAAATTGTGTTTCATTACCTTATATAACACTGGCTAGATTCAGACCTGCTGAATCTAGACTGTTTGGTATCACTGTGCTCTTAGATCAGCCATCTTACATTAAGAGGGCCTCCCTGCACCCTTGTGGCAGAAGTGTAAAGCTTAGGAACCATCTGAGTTAACTGTTTAAATGTGCCTGTATATGAGCTTCGCTTTTCTGCGGGGTTTGTGCTCAGTTTACCGGAGCTGCTCAACATATGGCAACTTTAGCCAGAGGGCTGGAGTAGATCTGCACTGAAATCCAAGGCATACACTGAAAAAAAGATGAAAAATAAGTATATTTTAAGCCAGCACTGCACTTTGTTAACTGTATTTAATTGAATTACTGCTTCGTTTTTTGCTGTTTGTGACAAAGTCCAGCTAGCCCACTTCTTTCCCAAATACCACATTCAGAAAAATCCCGCCACAATGGATGGGCAGTTTCCCATCATTTCTCCTGCCGGTTTCATTGATATGGACATCTTGAGACAATGTAGCAATTGCTTCCTGTATACTGGCAACCATTTACTCCTAAAGTAAACTAACAGCCTATGTGAGAGATGCAAATACACTGTGGAATTGGAGTCAATTATCTCACATAAAAACAAACTAGACATCAAACAGGTTGTCAACACACATGCTTCACCTCTCAAGCAAACCTCACCTCTCACACAAAATAAGGTCACAACACATAAACCCTCATTATTGGAGGTACTCACTAAAAATCTACCAAAAGAATAGAGACCTCCCAAATGCACACCACCCATACTCTCCACTAATTTTCATAAGTTAGCACAAGGCTAGCTGCCCTTATGGACCATTTTAAGCCTAGACAATTTTCCTTTCAAAGGTGAGAATCAAACCCTGTACCTTGTGTCTCTGAGGCAAACACCTTAACCATTATGTCAACTCCCATGAAACCACTACACATATCAGCACACACACCTTTGTCTCAACAAATAAGTCCCTAAGGCAAAACACATCAAATGTCTTGGTCATAGGCAACCCCATAGTTAGACATACAATTGTTGTCCAGTCTGGTGATGGGGACAAATTATGCATACACTCAAGTCACTCAACAACAAGTACCATTATGACTCTGTCATAGTCCAAGTTGGAGTGAATGACTTGAGACATACCTCTCTGGACTATATGAAGAGACACATGATGGGACTCTCTGATTATGTGTCCCAGACAGGTATGTCCATAACCTTAAGCATTATCCTATCCTCACCCAGGATGATGCCACAATATAAACAAAAAATTATTGACTTCAACAGTTGGCTCAGCTTCTCAGCTTCTGGTGTCTATCCAGGGGGATCCCGTATCTATCAGTCTGGTAGGATATGGTAAGCAGGCCTTCCTGCTTTGCTATACATGGTCTGCACCTGTTCCCCCTAGGCTTTTGGATAATGGCACCTTTTTAGGCAATGTCAAAACAATAAATTTTCCAATGGAACAAAATCTAATCGAGACAAACTCAGGATCGCACTGCTTAATTCTAGGAATTTAAACATGAAACTACACTCCTTGGAAGTAATCCTCAGTTTGTTGAATGCTGACATCTGTGCAGTTACAGAGACATGGTTCTGATGTCTGTGCAGTTACCAAGACATGGTTCAAGGCTGCTGAGAGCAAGCTGGCTGTGCAAAGCTACAATGCCTTCCACACACTCAGCTATCCTTTAATAGACTGGGGGACATACATGAGCAAAAGTACCCTTGCCCAGAGGTTTCTTGACTTTGTTTATACAAATGCTCTGGAACAAATTTCTACACCCTCGGTAGGGGCTCTAATGTTCTGGACACAGTACTCACCGACATGGGGGTTCATTGGACTTCCCCATGTGTGATGCCTTCTCTGGTTAGGTCAGACCACAAATTAGTCTTATTTGAAGTAACTACTGGAACTGACACCCTCACAGGAACAAAAATTATAAAAAGCTTCACCAAAGCTAACTACAGTGTACCAAGAAATGGTATTAAAAACTTCATACTACCCACAATCGCAGACCCCAATGATCATTATGCAGGAGTGTACACAAATGCCCTGTACAAACACTTAAGCAACTGCATAAACTCTGCTGTACCTGACCGAATCAAAATCAGGTCTTCCCATAAAAATAAGCCACAGTGGTGGACTTCACGTTTAAACAGACTATATAACAAGAAGAAACTGTTGTCTAAAAGCAAGAGGGATATCACTCTGCAGAGGAATTGTTCCCTCTTAAGCCTAAGCAAGAAAATCAGAAATCTTGTAAGGTCTTTAAAGGCAAATTAAGAAATTAAAATTGCATACCTAGCCAAGGATAATTAATTATAAGGCATTCTTTAAGTACATCCAAGGTCTAAAAGGGAATGCCCAGCTATGTGCCAAACTGGTTGTAGATGGGGATCACTCATATTACACTGGAAGATATTGCCAACCTGATAGCTGAGAGATTCATTGCAAACTTCACCCCCCTATTCCCAACTACCATATTCCAAAGCATACCTGACACCAGCCCTCTATCTAGTATGTCTAGAGAACAGGTCATCTCTGCACTCACCAAATCCAAAAACACAGCCTCAGTGGGACCAGATAATATCCCAGGCTGCTTACTAAACAATCTAAAACAAGACCTAGTGGATGCACTTGCTGTTCACTTTAGTCATAGCTTGAGAACTGGCTATGTGCCTGCAGAATGGAGAACAGTAACAGTAGTCCCCCCTGCTCAAATGGGGGGCCATCAACTGACCCTGGGAACTACAGACCACTAAGTCTAACCAGCCTCATCTGCAAGGTCATGGAAAGACTTATCCCAAACCTTAGCAACAATGACATAGGTGAACTTCAAACACTGGACCCAACCCAGTTTGTCTTTGTTTGGGGTAGATCATGCTTACTAAACCTGGTGGACTTCTTTGAGAAGGTCAACAAAGCCGAGGCTTCTGACACAGTTCCCCACTCTGGCATCATTGAGAAACTCTCCTAGACAGGGATTAACCCTTACGTTACTAGATGGGTAGCCAACTGGCTCATCAACAGAGCACACTTTATCAAAATTGGTGACTCTACCTCCACTAGTAGACCCATCACCAGTGGAGTACCACAGGAGTCTGTGGGACCCTTACTCTTTGGGATCTATTTCTCAGAAGTCCAGGCCAAGTACACGGTCTTTGGCTCACCGACTTTGCTGATGATCGCAAACTGGGAGCAATCAATGAGTACCCCAATGATGTCAACATATTGCAATAAGGGCTAACACAAGCAAATTCTTGATGCCAAAGCCATGGTCTAAAACTAAATGCAAATAAAAAGCATTATTATTCCCTCTGGCAAAATTAAATTCCCTACAAATTACAATATTGACAGCACCCCCCCCAATTTCCAACCCAGTGGTGCAAGACTAGGGAACACAGGTTGATAGTAATCTGAACATTGACCACCAAGTTTCTACTGTGATAAAGAAAGCCTTCTATGTAGTGCAACACATAAGCAATGGCATAGCATCCATGTTAAGAGAGGATATAATTTCACTGTACTCAGCCCTCATTAGACCACTAACATAGTATAATGAACTCTTTTTCATGCACCTCACCCACCAGATACTGGCAGCAGCTGGAGAGACCTCAGATGTTTCTCACTAAGAAAATATAGGGAATCCAAACCATGACCTATGTGGACAGGCTGAAAGCCTTGGAACTGTATTCTGTATCTTATAGGCTGCTGAGAGGTGACTTTTGCCTGGCCTGCAGGGCAATCTCCAACATTGCCCTAATGGAAATGCTACACATCTGCAAGTCAAATGGCTCAAGAGTCACTCGCTCTAGGGATCTCAACCTAGCATGTGACATTAACAAATCATGCTGGAGAGACAGATTTGTCTCCCAGAGAATGCTGCTTCTTTGGAATAGACTCCATATTCATGTAAAATAGAGCCTCTCATTGACCCTATTCAAATACAGCCTAGATAATTGGATGAGAGACCTCTGATTCAGCCCTGGGGTGGCACCCATGTTTCTCATAGACAGGGGTAGCCGGTGTTGATCATGGACCTCCTGTGTTCTTAAATTAATTCTGTGGACTACCCATATAAAAACAAATAGGGATACTTGGGATTAACATGGCTAGGCTTGTTAAGGCTCTAGGACCACTAGCCTAGTAACATCCTATGAAACTATAAGTAAAAAATCATGGTTTTCTCTGACATCATCTACCCTGCTTCCTCTCCTACTATTCCTAACCAGCAATACTTGAACATCTCCTTCTCAAAAATTTCCTCTCATTTCAAGTCCTCCCAGCAAGCCTGCACTCATCCACAACTCCAAAATACATGTAAATGAAGCAATCTCCTGTCCACTCATCCAATATTTTCCTTCCTGTATAACTGAAGGCCTGTAAAAACTCATTGGAATTCTGAACCATCTATGTACCCTCAAATCTACCTGACTTAACTTCACCATCTCTCTATCCTCCCGCCTTAGGTGTAACTTTCCATTTCTTCACCATAAACATGCGTTGTAAGCATTTCGTAAACCTTACTTCAGGATCGCTTTGCATCTTCATTATATTCTCTGGTATGAAGGGGCCTCTTCTTCATACAATCCTCCATCCCAGGGCATCTCACCCAGCTTTTCACTACTTGATTTAATTGTTCAAACTGTAACCATGATCTCCTTGGTAGATCAGACTGTGATTCCTGAAAATGATATCCCCCATTCCTACCTCTTTTAAGAAGATACATTACATAATTAATCCCCTTCAAACACCAGATTTTCCAGTACACTATCTTGTTCTGACTTTTAATGTTGCAGTTATCCCATAATGATATCCTTATAATTCCCAGAATGGAGTCTGGAGAGCCTCTGAGTATGTGAATAAACATCTCTAATATTTAATTATCTTGCCTCCTTCCCCAGTGTTGATTAAAATTATTATCCTGAAAAATGGATCCTTAGAGAAAACTACAGCCATAGTGTAAGTGAATGCATGCAATCTAAAATCTAGCACATCTGCTATCCTTATAATTCCACACACACTTACAACAGATAGTCTGAATTTTATCCAACCACCCATTAGCTCTCCCAGTCAAAAGAATATCTTGCTTTATAGATAAAACTCTCAGTAGTATCATCATCTGAATTACATCAATCTTACCAGCCAAAGTAAAAATCCTGAGGACCACTTAGGTAGCAACTGAGAGTTGTGTATATAAGGTCGCATAATTAACTTGTAACACATCTGTTTCAGGTCCAGCTACTGTTAAACCCAAATATTTTATTTCAGTCTTCCAAGTAACCAATTTCTTTTTGATGGGAGTCACCACTTTGCCAACCCTAACCTGCACAGTTTTTACCCAATTGGATTCTAGTCCAGGACCTTTGCGCATAGAAGTCAAGCTAAGTTTGTCTCTAACATACAGTCATCAGCAGACATATGAAAACATTTTCATTCAATAGGCACGGTTGTGCTACAAGTGCAATAGCTAAGATAAATAAAATTGGGTACAAGAGGCATCCTTATCTCATACCTTGCAAAATCAGTATTTCTCTTGTAATTTGACCATTTACCACTAAATATACCCCTGGCTTCTCCCTGTATTATGCCTTAATCCAGTTCACAAACCTGTCTCCTAGCCTCACCTCTCTTAAAACCTTAAACAATAAACACTATTCCAAAGAATCAAATGTTTCTTGATCTCAAAAAAGTCCACTCCTGGCTACTCACCTCCCTTATTTTGATTTCTACTAATAACCCTCTTATCATCCACTGATTGTTCTTCATTGTTCTCCCCTTAACACAGAGAAATGTGTAATGGAAAGGACAGCAGCACATTTGTGAGGCTGGAGTAAAGGTCACACTATGCTGATAGAGTCCACAGAGAAATGTGTAATGGAAAGGACAGCAGCACATTTGTGAGGCTGGAGTAAAGGTCACACTTTGCTGATAGAGTCCACAGAGAAATATGTAATGGAAAGGACAGCAGCACATTTGTGAGGCTGGAGTAAAGGTCACACTATGCTGATAGAGTCCACAGAGAAATGTGTAATGGAAAGGACAGCAGCACATTTGTGAGGCTGGAGTAAAGGTCACACTATGCTGATAGAGTCCACAGAGAAATGTGTAATGGAAAGGACAGCAGCACATTTGTGAGGCTGGAGTAAAGGTCACACTATGCTGATAGAGTCCACAGAGAAATGTGTAATGGAAAGGACAGCAGCACATTTGTGAGGCTGGAGTAAAGGTCACACTATGCTGATAGAGTCCACAGAGAAATGTGTAATGGAAAGGAAAGCAGCACATTTGTGAGGCTGGAGTAAAGGTCACACTATGCTGATAGAGTCCACAGAGAAATGTGTAATGGAAAGGACAGCAGCACATTTGTGAGGCTGGAGTAAAGGTCACACTATGCTGATAGAGTCCACAGAGAAATGTGTAATGGAAAGGACAGCAGCACATTTGTGAGGCTGGAGTAAAGGTCACACTATGCTGATAGAGTCCACAGAGAAATGTGTAATGGAAAGGACAGCAGCACATTTGTGAGGCTGGAGTAAAGGTCACACTATGCTGATAGAGTCCACAGAGAAATGTGTAATGGAAAGGACAGCAGCACATTTGTGAGGCTGGAGTAAAGGTCACACTATGCTGATAGAGTCCACAGAGAAATGTGTAATGGAAAGGACAGCAGCACATTTGTGAGGCTGGAGTAAAGGTCACACTATGCTGATAGAATTCACAGAGATGGACAACATAAAAGCACTGGCAGAGCTGCAGAACAAAGCAGTTAATGGAAAAGCAGGTGCTGTGACAATACATCTGTTTTGAAGAGTGAAGCGTACACAGGAGAGACAAAACATAATGTAACAACCTGCACCAGACCTGCCAACAATGGAGGTTCAGCAGTGACCTTGTACTATACAGCAAATATCATTAATGTTTCCTTGAGGGGAGTTAATCCAACAATGCAGTCAACCTACCAGTATATTCATAGTTTAGTGGCTTGGTGAGCCATTGCAGAAGTTGGAGTGCAAGGGGCCATAAACACATATTTGGGAAATGTAGTCCCCATTGTGCAGATGGATGACAAATAAAAAAGTAGTAGTCAATGGAATTGAACACAAAACTTGCACACTTTTTGTTTTATAGAACTTCATTAACAATGTGGCAACCAGAGCACTCATGGGAGAAGGGGTCACAAACCACACATCAGGGAAATGTAGCAAATGTGTGGACTGCAAACTGAACATTTAGAAAGTACATACAACCCCCAGGGGATTTGAAACTCCCCCAAACAGTGTATTGACAACATAAAAATCAATGCATTACTACACTTAGCCATCAAAGGAGTTAGAACAATGGTAGTAGCTGCAGTTGATTTCACACTGGAATGTGCAGTGATGCTTTTAGCATTTCTGTGTGATTATTACTGGCCATCAACTCTCTCCTCCAACTGTCCTGCAATGTATGGGCAACAAAAGAGTTTGAATTGTATGCTCATTCCTGGCATGTATGTTGTGTTTCTATGCATTTTCTGACTATAGCATAGTTCAGAAATGGGTGCATATCACAAACTGATATGAAAAGGTAAATCAGGCAGAAGGTATGATACAAGGTGTGCAAATCCAGAATGAGTTGGTTGGAGGTGTGATAGGAGTCCATATAGCTCAGTATCATAGCTCAACAATGACAAAACAGTCCAGAAATATATGTCAGAAAGTGCCAACCTCCCTGCATATTGTACACACTCATTATAGGCTTATTTACTTTCATAGGAATCGAATACATGATAGAAAAGGAAAACACACAATTGAACCCCCCTCCTATGTCACTGATATGCTCTAAACCACCACATTACCAAGGCATGCCATGGAAGCCCTGGTAGAAAAGGTGGTTAAAAACACATCTCATTGGAATGGAACTGATGACAGCAAGACAACAGAAATACACCCACAGTACCCCTGCCTTTGAAGGATATTTCCCTAGGTGACGGCATTACCAACTGAAGCCACAGAAGAATTTATAATGAAGGGGGTCTGAATACACACATTTCAGGGAAATGTTAGAATAGTGTTCAAGACTGAAAACTGGACAGTGGAAAACAATATACCATCCAAAAGAAGATTCAAGCCTTTTTATTAGTGTATTGACAATGTACACATCACTGTATGAGCAACCTGAGCCATGGAAGATGTCACATATACATATCATGTTTACTTTATTTTAGATTTGCATGGTATGTTATTAACACATGATAATTGTTCATCAACCTAGTCCAAGGTAGACCACCATAGACTTGAACCTCTGTCTGCCTAACTAATACTGTCTAGACTGTTGCATTATCAAGTGGCCTGCCAAGTGCTCGGGTATGTTTAACCTATGCTTATAATAGAGTATAAGGTTCATTAACATACTTGTGAGTAGGTCAGAAGGCACACATTTCAACAAAAAAAGTTACAACACTTAGGAGAACCAAACATGAGCATTGGTAAACAACATGTAATAATCAGGTATCAAAACCCACTCCCTACTGTATTGACAAATTGCACATCAGTGCCAAACTGTTACCTACACATACTATGCTTAACCTTATTTCATATATGCTTTGTGAGTAATGACTGCAACCTATGGATTGATTCTCAGACTGCTTTAACACAGACCTCTCAATGAACTTAAACCCTTACCTGTCTAAGAGGTACTCTCAGTGGCTCCAGTTGATAATGCTGTACCCTAGAGGATTAAAAAATGCACATTTCAAGGAAAGGTTCAAACAGCGTTGAAGACTGAAATATGTAATTTGTTAAACAACATACAACCATCAGGGGATCAAAACCCTTCACTTACTATACTGACAACATATGCATCCCTTCATGCATATAATGAGCCATGGAAGCTGTTAAAGTATTTACTTCACTTTATTTCAGTATTAATTTGTGATGCATCAATGGACAGCTCATTTCAGTTACAGATGCCAAGAAGTGTGTTTGAAAGATTTCTCTCGATGTTTGCTAGAGTACAAGAACTGTCATTTCCCTGGGATTATGCATGACTATCAGTGTTGCTCTCTGCCATTTGAAGTGGAACATGTGACCACCCAGAGGTAAGAGAACTGGGAACATACGCAGTCAGCAATTTGGCATTGATCAACACATAACTATGATAATAAGAAAATCATTCTATGTCGCCCAAATTATAGGTAAGAGTATGGCAGCCAGGTCCAAGGAAGTTATAGTACCACACTACTCGGCCCTTATCAGATCTGTCATTGAATACAATGTGCTCTTTGGCATGTATCTAACCAGACAGTTGTAGCAGTTGGAACATCTACAGTGGTTCATCACCAAGAGATTTCATGGCATGAATATCCTGTCTTACACTGATCACCTAAGCACTCTGTCTCTATATTCAGTCTCCTATAGGCTGCTGAGAGGGGATATTGACATGGTTTACTGGTCTACCTCAGACCCCACCCTCGTGGATCTGCTGCAAAACTAACAGCACCTGAAACACTAGATCCAGGCATCTGAACTTTGCTTGTGACATAAGCAGAATGTACTAGAAAGACAGATGTGGGTCCCAAAGGATACCTGCATTTTGGAATAGGCTCCACATCCATGTAAAACAAAGTTGATCCTTGACTCTATTCAAATGAAACCTTGATAACTGGGTGGGAAATCTTAAATTACCCCAAATCTGGCCCTCATGCCCCTTATGGACAGAGGCCATCAATAAGAAAAGTATTATCCTAACTAACACTTCTCTACAATTCCTTAGTTACCTTCCTACTAACATGACCCCCCTCCCCCATATAGACATCCATGATACTCAGGACCCAAATGGTTTAGGTACATGGCTAGGCTTGTAAGAACTATTGTGGTCATTAACCTAGTAACAACCTATACATTTATGAACATTTAAAAACATGATTTTAAAATATAAGCTCATTTTGGGAATGTGTATGGTGTGATAATGTATTTTGGAAAGGGATAAAGGCTATTAAGGGTATGGAATGGAGATGTTAAAGGGGAGCAAGCCAGGAGGTACAGCACAAAGTCAGAAGGTAAAGAATGAGTAGGATGGAAGCGGTGAAAAATAATTATAGACAGACATCAATGAATGCAAACTCATGACTATGACATTGATCTGACACATATCAGGGCATTAGCATAGTGAGCCAGTAAAGCAGTCTGACTGCAAGTGGTCATAAGACATACATATCAAGAAAATGTAAACACACCAGCAGAGTGAAAGAAGAAGAAAAAATAGTATTCAAGGGACTGAAATTAATGCTTTTATAGTCACATTCTCCATTGCAGTGTATTAGCAAGGGTGGGCACTGAAGCTGTTAGACTGTAATGGGTTATTAAAACACACACATGGAGGGTATGTAGCGAATTTGAAGAGTGGATAACCATCAGGGTAAGACAGCATATTTCCCCCATGAAGCTGAACATCCAGACCTTACACTGACACAGTACAAATCATTTCATGAGTATACAGAGTCATCCATACAGGCAGGATACAGTCATTCCATTTACTGTATTGTAGATTTTCCTGCTGATGTGCAGTCATGCCTATCTCAATTGTATGGACAATAGTAAGCTCTTAGGGTGTTCTAAGGTATTTTCTCAGTTTTTGCCAAAGAACAAGAACTGACATTTTTGTGGTTACATATGACCATCAGTGCTGCTCTCTGACAGCTGCTCTGCAATATATGTATATAAGGCGTACAAGGAGTTGTTTTATGTCTGTGTTCACTAGTGTACCCTACAGGTGAAGGTCCTCGAATGGATGACCTCATGGCTGTGCAGCTTCACCTGTACATCAATCCTGATACTGCAGAAAGCCTCCCACTTGTAGTACTAAATCTGACCTACAGGTAGTGCTGTACCAGAAAACTTCAGCCAGACTCTATTGCCTTGACAACTGCTCGGGCATGTTCATGTTATGTTTAGAACAGAGAACGAGGTTCATTAACGTAGGATGCTTTAAAATGCCATTACCTGTTTCTGGCATACTGGGATGCCCTTCAGTTCAATACCTTGACATCATGAATTACTGAATTGGCTAAAACTTCCCCTTTGATGAAGTCATCCAAGGTGGCAGGATGGATTTCTCAGTCTGAAGTAGTGAGAGAGAGATTACAGAGGATACCCAGTGTCACTACTCTATTTTTTTTTAGAATCTGTCTGATTAACTCTTGAATCATTGCTTTTCATAAGCCAGCCTTTAAAAGCCACCATTTTCTCTCTTATAATATATTCTGCTAAAGCTTTTGAATTTGTAAACATTGTTTTTCTTTCCTTTTCTGTTATTCTCAGAACTGGATTTCTAGGTAACTTCACTAACTCCATTTTCCAATCAGATTACTATTAAGACACACTAGGCTGCTGTCCGTCTCCCTCTCTCTCTCTCTCCTTCTTATACTATTAATTTACGTAAAGCATCTTCCTTCATTTTTTGATTAAATATAAAAGGAGTATCTCTTCCCTTTTCTGCATTTGTAAATGATATTAGTATTTGCTTTATGTCTTGTCAAACAGATATTCCCAAATTATTTTAACAATCCATACATTTCTGTTTTCTCTAAATATAAATGTACTCTTAATAAATATACTTCATTTTTCACTATTTTATGATTATAAACATTTGGATCCCTTTATCATACCAAATCTTCAAATGGGTACTAAATCTTTATATTCTGGTATTATATTTACATAGAATAATCTGACTTAAAATTCAATCTAACATTATAAAATCTTGGACCAATATTCTTCAGACCTAGATTATTTTTCTCTGTTATATAAAGCTTCAATTATCAAAATGAATGCTTTTCTTAAAATGTTTCTAGATAAACTCTTCATGTCAGCCTATATTCAGAAATCTAGTCAAATATTTTCATAGTGATATAAAACGTTTTAGTGTTTGTCTATTAATCTCCAAAGGAATTAGACGTTATGGGTTTCAATAATCTTGTGACAATCAAATAAGATATATTTTTTACAGTGGACTCAGGCAAATAACTTCAATATATATTGTAAGAAGTTACAGTACAACTCATTCAACTTACTTGGCATGGTACAGAGTAAAAGATGAGATTGTTACTTGGCAGGGTGCAGAGCACAGTAGATATCATGACAGCAACAAAAGAAGAAAACTGTGGAGTTTATGGACATATTGACTTCTACTCAAAAAGTTTTTATTAAGCAAATTGCTTGTAGATTAAATTAATGAACATTTTGTTTAATGCGTTGGCATTTATGTCAGTACAATATGTACTGTGGATGCATTTGTTTTCATATCCTTTTTCATATTCTCACCCTTTTATTACGTGTTTATGTTAAAAGACTGAGTTTTTAAATAGTGAAATTCCATATGATCAAACTCATATGATCAACTATTTAAAAAGTCAAATGTATCTATATTTGCTTGAACAATGAATTGTCCTGAGATAATAGTACTGTGGGGATGGAGAATTATGCTCTTTTCCTCACTGTAGTGTGATCTCACAGTTGGTATATGTGTGTATATATATATATATATATATATATGTAATTAGCAAAGGGTGTGGGGGTGGAGGGAGGGGCTTGCCCCACCCCTCACTAAACACTGCTTTTGAGCTTTTACGTATGTTTAGCTTTCTAAATAGTTGATCACATTACTTCCATCATATGAAATTTGACAATTAAAAAGTCAATCATATTATAGATAAATATAAGCAGCTTATGACTGAATAAAGTGGAGGGAAAAGCAATGAAGAACATGATCTGTATACAGATGACCTTGATACCTCTGGGAGCAGCAATGGTTCAGACACTGGCACAGATGTTTAAGAAGTCAATGAATTCCATCCACTGTGGGGGGGGGGGGGGCACAGGTTATTATGTTTCTAAGTTGCAATATAATGTGATGACATAGTGAATAGGTGTAAATATGCTAAATGGTATAATTTTTGAGGGGGATAAGTCTTTGTGTCATACTGTGTACTATGTGTTTGAATTGATAAATGAAGTATTGTGGATTAGATGTACACAGTCAAAATATTACAAAGAAAGTAGAAATAGCTCAGAGAACTTTGATGGTGACATTTTTCGAAGAAAAATGTTCTTGAGTATGAACTTGTACTCAAGAAGATTTTTCTTCGAAAAATGTCACCATCAAAGTTTTCTGCGCTATTTCGACTTTCTTTCAAAAGCTATAGGGAAATATTTTGATGTATAAATACATTTTTCTTTTAAGAAAGATATATGAAATAATGAATGTCCTGCCAGGATCATTATCTGCAGTAATAATGCTAAGAAAATGAACAGTCATAGGCCATATATTGTAGTTACCTTCATGAAGTCATAGTAAATAATGACACTTCCACAAAAGTGTTACACGACTGCAGGCAGCAACGTACATGTTGGCACTTGAGGACAATGTAATGAACCTTTAAACTTGCTTACTACTATAGACACCTCGTCTTGCCTTTTACACTACAAGCATGTATTTGAATCTGGAGCTGGCCGCAATATTTTTTCAGTGCACTGACCCTGCATAGTGTGTAGTGGGGATGATGAAAGAATTTAGATGCAGTCCATGGGAGCTGACCTCTGGGCATCCTACAACATGCTTACTAAACCCATTTTTCTACAGCAAAATGTATAACACCTGTTTATTTACTAGCCTTCTAGTCTGACTATTGAAGCAAGGTCATTGTCTGGAAACTGCACTTGAGTCTTGCAATAGATTTTAACCTTTCTCTAGATATGGAGAAACAGGGTTGGTTAAGTTGTCGTTTACTTACCATTCTACAATTCAATGCTTTTATCTTATTTTACACATTATTATTTATTTTGCTAATTGTCAGATGAGCTGACTTTGAATAATGGAATCAGGATGTCTTTGGAGCTCTTTTTTATAATGTTTGCTTTAAGAAGGTTTAAGTGGACATACTGTCTTGTTCTGACCTGCACAACCAAATGTAAGCATGAATGTTTTTATCTATGCATGGGAAGTTATTTATTCATTTATGTTTTTGCAAGAATGAAGTATAGGCGTCTGTTGTGTACAGAACAAATGTTTCATATATAAAACATTTTTAAGTATGTATTTATCACACTGTGCGTGTTGCAGTTAAAAGATGTCTGAAACATTTGTAAGTGTCTTATTACAGCTGTATTGCTGTTGATGCAGTGTCTTACTTTGCTAGTTTTATGTATCTGGCTTATTGAAAACAGGCACTTGTCTCAGAATTCTAGATTAAATAAATTTGAATTTGATTTTATGTAAGCACACATTATCGATCTATTTCTAGTCTTTTTGCACTGATAAATTAACATTTCTGTCAGAGACAACCACAACACTGCTTCAAAATGAACTGAAGGAACAGGCTGAAATATTATGCAGTAAGTCATATCAAACACATAGATCATCTTAGACCATCATATGCTATCTGCTATATCACTCCCTACAGAATAACTGAGCAAATCACACCTAGCTGTAACGTCACTGAGTGAGGTATAATGCCCACTCAAGACCGTTAAGCTCCACTGAACTAACTCTGCAGTTTGAGCAACAGATTATGGGTGGAAAAAAAGCTGAAGGCTGCAGAAGGATGACATTTGGGAAATAGTATGACTAAGATTGAGAGACATTATTAAAAATATACAATGAAGGGTAACTGGTTAGCCATGAAATGGCATAACCTAAAAGAAAAAAAACAAGAAAAAAAAAAACATGCTTACTATGCCTATAGCATAGTGTAGTGTGGTGTGAAAAGTTTTATGGTATTTAACTTGTATTTTATGTGATTTAAATGTTGGCACTGTGCTTAATTATGTTATACAGTAAAATATATTTTCTATATAACTTAAAAAAGCATACCTTGTTCTTGCTTCTGTCTCTATGGTAAAATTATTTGATATAATACTCATTTTATTAACAAAGTTTAAACAGTTGTTTTCATGCAAATAGAAAGTAAATCAATATCTTTGGTAATCCATCCATTTGCAAGAAAACAAAATGCCATCATAGATCTCTTCAAAGCATGTTCACCTTTCCTGCGTCACTCTGTATTCTTATAAACTGGGCTGATTATCACTTTCCATGAGGTTTCATTATTAGTACGTGTTACTATAAAAATGTCACTTAATCAAAAAGAATAAAAACAGAGATAACCTTAGCTGTAGACTTACAGTAATACCTGCTTTTCAGAGTCACTTCAAAAGATGGAACTCCCACAGTTATGATATGTTTGTAATAAGTGCAACAGATCTGAGCCAGACACACTGATAAGGGTATATTCTCCATATCATTGTCTAATAACCAGGTGATGTGTTGATATCACCAAATGGTTAAGCAATTCATAATATGGAGGAGGGAATTATAGAAACATTTTACTGATATGTATGAAGTTCAAGTCAGGTCAGTGTGCATTTTAACATAATACTAAAATAAATGGAATTCCCACTGTGATGGACAGAAGCTATGGGTTCTAACTCCCTCATTGCTGTTATCAGTAATAAAATGTCTAACAAAACCAGCAGGATGGGACTGGATTCCCACAACTACTACCAGTTAAAATGTAAAATGGCAATTGGACTTATGAGTATATGATAAATATACACTGCTGTCTTGCTAATAGCAAATACCTTCTGTATCCAGATAAGATCTACACTGTGCAGCTACAGATCAGATTTATAGTCACTAAATTCACAGGATTTTACCATGTTGGAACAAGCCCAGTGCCTTTCAGTGTTATTTTGCATGCATGTATATACACACACACACACACACACACACACACACACACACACACACACATGCAAACATAAACACAATCATTTAGAAGGGGGGAATGGTGACTGCAACGCCAACTCCATCCTTTACAAGCTTTAAAGTATGTTGTCATAAGTTACTCATTATTCTAAGGGTAGATATCAAATAGTGTGGTGCACAGGTGAAATGCGGAATCCCTTACCAATAAATAAACCATCAGCCTAAAGCATTTAACACTGAAAAAACAAGTTCTTTACTTGAAATAAATAAGTTAAAATATTTATTTGCCAAATATGCAAACAGGAAAATATTGCACCAGAAACTGAAAATAAAATATTCCAAATTATTGAAAATGGTAAAGAAATATCTCTAAGATGTAAACTAAAATATACACTTCTCTATCTAAAACATATATTGTCCATTGCTGTAATTTTGTTCTGGAAAATAACCACTGACAAGCCAACTGCCTTTCTTCTGTGCTCACTAAATTTATTTCTGTAAGCTTCAGCAGTCATTGTAAAACATTCAAATAAACAGTGTTTAACTTTATCATTAGATCACCTTACTGCATTCATTTTAATAGAGCATATGCTGCCCTAGCCATGGCTAGTTAAAAACCTAATGCATTGCCTGTGTCAGTCTGATGTTGAATAAACACCCTTTCAACATTTTGAATAAAACTATCAAAATTAGCCAGCTTCATTTTGTGGAGGGACAAAGCCCTAAACTACAGTACAAGCTACCTTGAATTCAAATAGCAGTTTGGGTACCTCTGAGGGTTAGCAGAGAAGGATGGGATCATGGGAAGGGAATGCTTTATGCCAGCTTGTTCATTCTGTAGGAAAAGAGGTGGCTCTGTTTTGTCATTTTGGTGACACCTAGTGGAAGCACTGGGAGTTACACCTATAGAATAAAAGCCTACTGTTATAGTGCAGATGCATAAGCTGGGAGAGTTCTGCATGCAGAGTCATGCTCCTCTTAGAAGTTAGCATAAGTGGAGCTCATCAAGCCACCAAAGGAGAGGGTGGTGTTCCACCTGTGGAATGAGAAGGCCACCCCACCAGATCAGCAAGATGCCAATTGACTGCCAACACTCAGGAATAGATAGGCCAATAGGGCTTCCCAGGTAGTCACAAAATGGCCACAGGGCTCTGTCCTAGCCTGTCTCTGCTGTACTTCTGCTCCAACAGAAAAATTAAGCTAATTGGGACAGGTGGGGGAGCTATTGGCTAAGTCCAGTAGGAAGAAAAAGTGAATTGATCAAAATGATGTCCCTATTTGTACATAGGAAGAATTTGACACTGACCTTGGCATGTAGAGATCATTTCATCCCAGTAATCACTTGCTTTTAACAAATAGCCATTGTCTTCATCTCATGCTAGTGCTGTTTCATTTATTCTTTGCTCTCCTTATCCCTTTTCTGTACTATGAGCAGGTCACATTGGTGCTTCTCCTCTCCCTTTGCATATACCTCTTGCCCCCATCATACATTAAACTGATTTATTTCTCAGCTGCTTCATACTCCGGGAGTTTAATCGCCAACTTTTTAAGCCAAGCTAGGCAGTAAAATCTTTGCTGCATGCTTTGTATCTGCAGATAGTAACTGGCTCTCTGCAGTTCCATTGGTCTGCATTTCAGTTTGTACGCAGTACTACTATCATGTCTTCCTCGTACCCAGCAGCACATGAAATTTCCTTGGTTTTGGACTCCTACATCAACTGTGATGCTGTCATTTGTCCATACTCTACAGAGCTTCTTTTGTCTTCTTCTTTGATACTTTGGCTAGAGAGCTTAATAACTACAGCTTAATACATACTGCTGCATAAACATAAGCATAAATAAATATAAATATTTATATTAATCATTTCTGCTGCTTTGAGCTGTACTGAGCTTTTCTGACTCTCTGTGCAGCTCCTCAGTCTGCCACTCCCCTTAACTCAAAGTTGAGTAACAAAAAAGAAAGTCTTTTGCTTCAAGTTAAGGAGCAAAAAATTGGTAAACTGTAGCAAATACATTGCTACAAATGTAACAAGTGTCTTGTTACTGTTTAAATACTACACACAGAGCACTGAAGCAGTTTAGCTCTAACTACTAATGCGTTATTGGCATTTTGTCCCCTGACATCTTGCAGC